>NW_026046368.1:0-122761 GCF_023864275.1 Schistocerca cancellata
AATTGGCGGGCGCACCGCCGCGTGTGTTAGACGCACTGCTGCTCGTAGCACCCCCTGTCATTCGCTGGGCGCGTGCAGCCTTCGACACTAGCGGAGGACGCATCTTTTCCCTGGTGTTCAGCGGAGGGCCTGTTGCGGGGTGTGGCAGTGTCGTGCTGGAGGGCCCACTGGTAGCGATGTGGGCTTCCTCGCCTCGCCACGCCTCGCCTCGCCTCGCCTCACACCAGGTGTCTGCGTAGTTTGCAGTGCATTCGCACCATTCCTATCCCTGTCCCTGTCCCCGTCCGACTTGTCCCGACTTTGCTCGACTGCCGCTCGCTGCCGCTCGGGTCGTGGTCCATATGACAGCGCAAGCACGACAAACGTCTGCGGGACGAGACGAGACGAGACGAGACGAGACGACTAAGGAATAAATTCGTGGTTACAAATCAAATTTGGAACTCTACACTCCTACACACAATAGGCGGTGACGTATTTCAGAAATCACCTTCCGATTCGTACTGTTTTGTCTAATTACTGCATTTTCGTACCATTACAGTAGTTTAAAAAGGCTTAAGGAAGCATCTTTGTCACAACAGAAAGGTAGTTTGAAAATTGGGCTGGCGACATAACAAAAAAAAAAAAACAGGAAGGGAGCCAACAGCACCCGGGTTTCCCAGGCGGTCACCCATCCAAGTACTAGCCGGGCACGATGATGCTTAACTTCGGTGATCGGACGAGAACCGGTGTATTCATCATGGTATGGCCGTTGGCGCTCATCTAATGTAGGAGCACGGCAGAATTCGCGTTCGGCTTTTCTCCCAACACACAAAATGTTAGTTTTCGGCCGCATTTGACGAAAGCGCTTCCTTCCGCAACCGCCAGTTCCTCGAGGACGGCGCGGGGAGGCGCGCCCCGGCGTCCCAGCAGAGTGACGGCCGAATTGGCGGGCGCACCGCCGCGTGTGTGAGACGCACTGCTGCTCGTTGCACCCCCTGTCATTCGCTGGGCGCGTGCAGCCTTCGACACTAGCGGAGGACGCATCTTGTCCTTGGTGTTCAGCGGAGGGCCTGTGCGGGGTGTGGCAGTGTCGTGCTGGAGGGCCCACTGGTAGCGATGTGGGCTTCCTCGCCTCGCCTCGCCTCGCCTCGCCTCGCCTCACACCAGGTGTCTGCGTAGTTTGCAGTGCATTCGCACCATTCCTATCCCTGTCCCTGTCCCCGTCCCGACTTGTGCCGACTTTGCTCGACTGCCGCTCGCTGCCGCTCGGGTCGTGGTCCATATGACAGCGCAAGCACGACAAACGTCTGCGGGACGAGACGAGACGAGACGAGACGAGACGACTAAGGAATAAATTCGTGGTTACAAATCAAATTTGGAACTCTACACTCCTACACAACAATAGGCGGTGACGTATTTCAGAAATCACCTTCCGATTCGTACTGTTTTGTCGTTTTCAAAGTCTTCTTGGCAAACTTGGTTAGCACATTCTCCCTCAAACTGAGTTAATTACTGCATTTTCGTACCATTACAGTAGTTTAAAAGGCTTAAGGAAGCATCTTTGTCACAACAGAAAGGTAGTTTGAAAATTGGGCTGGCGACATAACAAAAAAAAAAACAGGAAGGGAGCCAACAGCACCCGGGTTTCCCAGGCGGTCACCCATCCAAGTACTAGCCGGGCACGATGATGCTTAACTTCGGTGATCGGACGAGAACCGGTGTATTCATCATGGTATGGCCGTTGGCGCTCATCTAATGTAGGAGCACGGCAGAATTCGCGTTCGGCTTTTCTCCCAACACACAAAATGTTAGTTTTCGGCCGCATTTGACGAAAGCGCTTCCTTCCGCAACCGCCAGTTCCTCGAGGACGGCGCGGGGAGGCGCGCCCGGCGTCCCAGCAGAGTGACGGCCGAATTGGCGGGCGCACCGCCGCGTGTGTGAGACGCACTGCTGCTCGTTGCACCCCCTGTCATTCGCTGGGCGCGTGCAGCCTTCGACACTAGCGGAGGACGCATCTTGTCCTTGGTGTTCAGCGGAGGGCCTGTGCGGGGTGTGGCAGTGTCGTGCTGGAGGGCCCACTGGTAGCGATGTGGGCTTCCTCGCCTCGCCTCGCCTCGCCTCGCCTCGCCTCACACCAGGTGTCTGCGTAGTTTGCAGTGCATTCGCACCATTCCTATCCCTGTCCCTGTCCCCGTCCCGACTTGTGCCGACTTTGCTCGACTGCCGCTCGCTGCCGCTCGGGTCGTGGTCCATATGACAGCGCAAGCACGACAAACGTCTGCGGGACGAGACGAGACGAGACGAGACGACTAAGGAATAAGTTCGTGGTTACAAATCAAATTTGGAACTCAACACACCTACACAACAATAGGCGGTGACGTATTTCAGAAATCACCTGCCGATTCGTATTGTTTTGTCGTTTTCAAAGTCTTCTTGGCAAACTTGGTTAGCACATTCTCCCTCAAACTGCGTTAATTACTGCATTTTCGTTCCATTACAGTAGTTTAAAAGGCTTAAGGAAGCATCTTTGTCACAACAGAAAGGTAGTTTGAAAATTGGGCTGGCGACATAACAAAAAAAAAAAACAGTAAGGGAGCCAACAGCACCCGGGTTTCCCAGGCGGTCACCCATCCAAGTACTAGCCGGGCCCGATGATGCTTAACTTCGGTGATCGGACGAGAACCGGTGTATTCATCATGGTATGGCCGTTGGCGCTCATCTAATCTAGGAGCACGGCAGAATTCGCGTTCGGCTTTTCTCCCAACACACAAAATGTTAGTTTTCGGCCGCATTTGACGAAAGCGCTTCCTTCCGCAACCGCCAGTTCCTCGAGGACGGCGCGGGGAGGCACGCCCGGCGTCCCAGCAGAGTGACGGCCGAATTGGCGGGCGCACCGCCGCGTGTGTTAGACGCACTGCTGCTCGTTGCACCCCCTGTCATTCGCTGGGCGCGTGCAGCCTTCGACACTAGCGGAGGACGCATCTTTTCCCTGGTGTTCAGCGGAGGGCCTGTGCGGGGTGTGGCAGTGTCGTGCTGGAGGGCCCACTGGTAGCGATGTGGGCTTCCTCGCCTCGCCACGCCTCGCCTCGCCTCGCCTCACACCAGGTGTCTGCGTAGTTTGCAGTGCATTCGCACCATTCCTATCCCTGTCCCTGTCCCCGTCCCGACTTGTCCCGACTTTGCTCGACTGCCGCTCGCTGCCGCTCGGGTCGTGGTCCATATGACAGCGCAAGCACGACAAACGTCTGCGGGACGAGACGAGACGAGACGAGACGAGACGACTAAGGAATAAATTCGTGGTTACAAATCAAATTTGGAACTCTACACTCCTACACAACAATAGGCGGTGACGTATTTCAGAAATCACCTTCCGATTCGTACTGTTTTGTCGTTTTCAAAGTCTTCTTGGCAAACTTGGTTAGCACATTCTCCCTCAAACTGAGTTAATTACTGCATTTTCGTACCATTACAGTAGTTTAAAAGGCTTAAGGAAGCATCTTTGTCACAACAGAAAGGTAGTTTGAAAATTGGGCTGGCGACATAACAAAAAAAAAAACAGGAAGGGAGCCAACAGCACCCGGGTTTCCCAGGCGGTCACCCATCCAAGTACTAGCCGGGCACGATGATGCTTAACTTCGGTGATCGGACGAGAACCGGTGTATTCATCATGGTATGGCCGTTGGCGCTCATCTAATGTAGGAGCACGGCAGAATTCGCGTTCGGCTTTTCTCCCAACACACAAAATGTTAGTTTTCGGCCGCATTTGACGAAAGCGCTTCCTTCCGCAACCGCCAGTTCCTCGAGGACGGCGCGGGGAGGCGCGCCCGGCGTCCCAGCAGAGTGACGGCCGAATTGGCGGGCGCACCGCCGCGTGTGTGAGACGCACTGCTGCTCGTTGCACCCCCTGTCATTCGCTGGGCGCGTGCAGCCTTCGACACTAGCGGAGGACGCATCTTGTCCTTGGTGTTCAGCGGAGGGCCTGTGCGGGGTGTGGCAGTGTCGTGCTGGAGGGCCCACTGGTAGCGATGTGGGCTTCCTCGCCTCGCCTCGCCTCGCCTCGCCTCGCCTCACACCAGGTGTCTGCGTAGTTTGCAGTGCATTCGCACCATTCCTATCCCTGTCCCTGTCCCCGTCCCGACTTGTGCCGACTTTGCTCGACTGCCGCTCGCTGCCGCTCGGGTCGTGGTCCATATGACAGCGCAAGCACGACAAACGTCTGCGGGACGAGACGAGACGAGACGAGACGACTAAGGAATAAGTTCGTGGTTACAAATCAAATTTGGAACTCAACACACCTACACAACAATAGGCGGTGACGTATTTCAGAAATCACCTGCCGATTCGTATTGTTTTGTCGTTTTCAAAGTCTTCTTGGCAAACTTGGTTAGCACATTCTCCCTCAAACTGCGTTAATTACTGCATTTTCGTTCCATTACAGTAGTTTAAAAGGCTTAAGGAAGCATCTTTGTCACAACAGAAAGGTAGTTTGAAAATTGGGCTGGCGACATAACAAAAAAAAAAACAGTAAGGGAGCCAACAGCACCCGGGTTTCCCAGGCGGTCACCCATCCAAGTACTAGCCGGGCCCGATGATGCTTAACTTCGGTGATCGGACGAGAACCGGTGTATTCATCATGGTATGGCCGTTGGCGCTCATCTAATGTAGGAGCACGGCAGAATTCGCGTTCGGCTTTTCTCCCAACACACAAAATGTTAGTTTTCGGCCGCATTTGACGAAAGCGCTTCCTTCCGCAACCGCCAGTTCCTCGAGGACGGCGCGGGGAGGCACGCCCGGCGTCCCAGCAGAGTGACGGCCGAATTGGCGGGCGCACCGCCGCGTGTGTTAGACGCACTGCTGCTCGTTGCACCCCCTGTCATTCGCTGGGCGCGTGCAGCCTTCGACACTAGCGGAGGACGCATCTTTTCCCTGGTGTTCAGCGGAGGGCCTGTGCGGGGTGTGGCAGTGTCGTGCTGGAGGGCCCACTGGTAGCGATGTGGGCTTCCTCGCCTCGCCACGCCTCGCCTCGCCTCGCCTCACACCAGGTGTCTGCGTAGTTTGCAGTGCATTCGCACCATTCCTATCCCTGTCCCTGTCCCCGTCCCGACTTGTCCCGACTTTGCTCGACTGCCGCTCGCTGCCGCTCGGGTCGTGGTCCATATGACAGCGCAAGCACGACAAACGTCTGCGGGACGAGACGAGACGAGACGAGACGAGACGACTAAGGAATAAATTCGTGGTTACAAATCAAATTTGGAACTCTACACTCCTACACAACAATAGGCGGTGACGTATTTCAGAAATCACCTTCCGATTCGTACTGTTTTGTCGTTTTCAAAGTCTTCTTGGCAAACTTGGTTAGCACATTCTCCCTCAAACTGAGTTAATTACTGCATTTTCGTACCATTACAGTAGTTTAAAAGGCTTAAGGAAGCATCTTTGTCACAACAGAAAGGTAGTTTGAAAATTGGGCTGGCGACATAACAAAAAAAAAAACAGGAAGGGAGCCAACAGCACCCGGGTTTCCCAGGCGGTCACCCATCCAAGTACTAGCCGGGCACGATGATGCTTAACTTCGGTGATCGGACGAGAACCGGTGTATTCATCATGGTATGGCCGTTGGCGCTCATCTAATGTAGGAGCACGGCAGAATTCGCGTTCGGCTTTTCTCCCAACACACAAAATGTTAGTTTTCGGCCGCATTTGACGAAAGCGCTTCCTTCCGCAACCGCCAGTTCCTCGAGGACGGCGCGGGGAGGCGCGCCCGGCGTCCCAGCAGAGTGACGGCCGAATTGGCGGGCGCACCGCCGCGTGTGTGAGACGCACTGCTGCTCGTTGCACCCCCTGTCATTCGCTGGGCGCGTGCAGCCTTCGACACTAGCGGAGGACGCATCTTGTCCTTGGTGTTCAGCGGAGGGCCTGTGCGGGGTGTGGCAGTGTCGTGCTGGAGGGCCCACTGGTAGCGATGTGGGCTTCCTCGCCTCGCCTCGCCTCGCCTCGCCTCGCCTCACACCAGGTGTCTGCGTAGTTTGCAGTGCATTCGCACCATTCCTATCCCTGTCCCTGTCCCCGTCCCGACTTGTGCCGACTTTGCTCGACTGCCGCTCGCTGCCGCTCGGGTCGTGGTCCATATGACAGCGCAAGCACGACAAACGTCTGCGGGACGAGACGAGACGAGACGAGACGACTAAGGAATAAGTTCGTGGTTACAAATCAAATTTGGAACTCAACACACCTACACAACAATAGGCGGTGACGTATTTCAGAAATCACCTGCCGATTCGTATTGTTTTGTCGTTTTCAAAGTCTTCTTGGCAAACTTGGTTAGCACATTCTCCCTCAAACTGCGTTAATTACTGCATTTTCGTTCCATTACAGTAGTTTAAAAGGCTTAAGGAAGCATCTTTGTCACAACAGAAAGGTAGTTTGAAAATTGGGCTGGCGACATAACAAAAAAAAAAACAGTAAGGGAGCCAACAGCACCCGGGTTTCCCAGGCGGTCACCCATCCAAGTACTAGCCGGGCCCGATGATGCTTAACTTCGGTGATCGGACGAGAACCGGTGTATTCATCATGGTATGGCCGTTGGCGCTCATCTAATGTAGGAGCACGGCAGAATTCGCGTTCGGCTTTTCTCCCAACACACAAAATGTTAGTTTTCGGCCGCATTTGACGAAAGCGCTTCCTTCCGCAACCGCCAGTTCCTCGAGGACGGCGCGGGGAGGCACGCCCGGCGTCCCAGCAGAGTGACGGCCGAATTGGCGGGCGCACCGCCGCGTGTGTTAGACGCACTGCTGCTCGTTGCACCCCCTGTCATTCGCTGGGCGCGTGCAGCCTTCGACACTAGCGGAGGACGCATCTTTTCCCTGGTGTTCAGCGGAGGGCCTGTGCGGGGTGTGGCAGTGTCGTGCTGGAGGGCCCACTGGTAGCGATGTGGGCTTCCTCGCCTCGCCACGCCTCGCCTCGCCTCGCCTCACACCAGGTGTCTGCGTAGTTTGCAGTGCATTCGCACCATTCCTATCCCTGTCCCTGTCCCCGTCCCGACTTGTCCCGACTTTGCTCGACTGCCGCTCGCTGCCGCTCGGGTCGTGGTCCATATGACAGCGCAAGCACGACAAACGTCTGCGGGACGAGACGAGACGAGACGAGACGAGACGACTAAGGAATAAATTCGTGGTTACAAATCAAATTTGGAACTCTACACTCCTACACAACAATAGGCGGTGACGTATTTCAGAAATCACCTTCCGATTCGTACTGTTTTGTCGTTTTCAAAGTCTTCTTGGCAAACTTGGTTAGCACATTCTCCCTCAAACTGAGTTAATTACTGCATTTTCGTACCATTACAGTAGTTTAAAAGGCTTAAGGAAGCATCTTTGTCACAACAGAAAGGTAGTTTGAAAATTGGGCTGGCGACATAACAAAAAAAAAAACAGGAAGGGAGCCAACAGCACCCGGGTTTCCCAGGCGGTCACCCATCCAAGTACTAGCCGGGCACGATGATGCTTAACTTCGGTGATCGGACGAGAACCGGTGTATTCATCATGGTATGGCCGTTGGCGCTCATCTAATGTAGGAGCACGGCAGAATTCGCGTTCGGCTTTTCTCCCAACACACAAAATGTTAGTTTTCGGCCGCATTTGACGAAAGCGCTTCCTTCCGCAACCGCCAGTTCCTCGAGGACGGCGCGGGGAGGCGCGCCCGGCGTCCCAGCAGAGTGACGGCCGAATTGGCGGGCGCACCGCCGCGTGTGTGAGACGCACTGCTGCTCGTTGCACCCCCTGTCATTCGCTGGGCGCGTGCAGCCTTCGACACTAGCGGAGGACGCATCTTGTCCTTGGTGTTCAGCGGAGGGCCTGTGCGGGGTGTGGCAGTGTCGTGCTGGAGGGCCCACTGGTAGCGATGTGGGCTTCCTCGCCTCGCCTCGCCTCGCCTCGCCTCGCCTCACACCAGGTGTCTGCGTAGTTTGCAGTGCATTCGCACCATTCCTATCCCTGTCCCTGTCCCCGTCCCGACTTGTGCCGACTTTGCTCGACTGCCGCTCGCTGCCGCTCGGGTCGTGGTCCATATGACAGCGCAAGCACGACAAACGTCTGCGGGACGAGACGAGACGAGACGAGACGACTAAGGAATAAGTTCGTGGTTACAAATCAAATTTGGAACTCAACACACCTACACAACAATAGGCGGTGACGTATTTCAGAAATCACCTGCCGATTCGTATTGTTTTGTCGTTTTCAAAGTCTTCTTGGCAAACTTGGTTAGCACATTCTCCCTCAAACTGCGTTAATTACTGCATTTTCGTTCCATTACAGTAGTTTAAAAGGCTTAAGGAAGCATCTTTGTCACAACAGAAAGGTAGTTTGAAAATTGGGCTGGCGACATAACAAAAAAAAAAACAGTAAGGGAGCCAACAGCACCCGGGTTTCCCAGGCGGTCACCCATCCAAGTACTAGCCGGGCCCGATGATGCTTAACTTCGGTGATCGGACGAGAACCGGTGTATTCATCATGGTATGGCCGTTGGCGCTCATCTAATGTAGGAGCACGGCAGAATTCGCGTTCGGCTTTTCTCCCAACACACAAAATGTTAGTTTTCGGCCGCATTTGACGAAAGCGCTTCCTTCCGCAACCGCCAGTTCCTCGAGGACGGCGCGGGGAGGCACGCCCGGCGTCCCAGCAGAGTGACGGCCGAATTGGCGGGCGCACCGCCGCGTGTGTTAGACGCACTGCTGCTCGTTGCACCCCCTGTCATTCGCTGGGCGCGTGCAGCCTTCGACACTAGCGGAGGACGCATCTTTTCCCTGGTGTTCAGCGGAGGGCCTGTGCGGGGTGTGGCAGTGTCGTGCTGGAGGGCCCACTGGTAGCGATGTGGGCTTCCTCGCCTCGCCACGCCTCGCCTCGCCTCGCCTCACACCAGGTGTCTGCGTAGTTTGCAGTGCATTCGCACCATTCCTATCCCTGTCCCTGTCCCCGTCCCGACTTGTCCCGACTTTGCTCGACTGCCGCTCGCTGCCGCTCGGGTCGTGGTCCATATGACAGCGCAAGCACGACAAACGTCTGCGGGACGAGACGAGACGAGACGAGACGAGACGACTAAGGAATAAATTCGTGGTTACAAATCAAATTTGGAACTCTACACTCCTACACAACAATAGGCGGTGACGTATTTCAGAAATCACCTTCCGATTCGTACTGTTTTGTCGTTTTCAAAGTCTTCTTGGCAAACTTGGTTAGCACATTCTCCCTCAAACTGAGTTAATTACTGCATTTTCGTACCATTACAGTAGTTTAAAAGGCTTAAGGAAGCATCTTTGTCACAACAGAAAGGTAGTTTGAAAATTGGGCTGGCGACATAACAAAAAAAAAAACAGGAAGGGAGCCAACAGCACCCGGGTTTCCCAGGCGGTCACCCATCCAAGTACTAGCCGGGCACGATGATGCTTAACTTCGGTGATCGGACGAGAACCGGTGTATTCATCATGGTATGGCCGTTGGCGCTCATCTAATGTAGGAGCACGGCAGAATTCGCGTTCGGCTTTTCTCCCAACACACAAAATGTTAGTTTTCGGCCGCATTTGACGAAAGCGCTTCCTTCCGCAACCGCCAGTTCCTCGAGGACGGCGCGGGGAGGCGCGCCCGGCGTCCCAGCAGAGTGACGGCCGAATTGGCGGGCGCACCGCCGCGTGTGTGAGACGCACTGCTGCTCGTTGCACCCCCTGTCATTCGCTGGGCGCGTGCAGCCTTCGACACTAGCGGAGGACGCATCTTGTCCTTGGTGTTCAGCGGAGGGCCTGTGCGGGGTGTGGCAGTGTCGTGCTGGAGGGCCCACTGGTAGCGATGTGGGCTTCCTCGCCTCGCCTCGCCTCGCCTCGCCTCGCCTCACACCAGGTGTCTGCGTAGTTTGCAGTGCATTCGCACCATTCCTATCCCTGTCCCTGTCCCCGTCCCGACTTGTGCCGACTTTGCTCGACTGCCGCTCGCTGCCGCTCGGGTCGTGGTCCATATGACAGCGCAAGCACGACAAACGTCTGCGGGACGAGACGAGACGAGACGAGACGACTAAGGAATAAGTTCGTGGTTACAAATCAAATTTGGAACTCAACACACCTACACAACAATAGGCGGTGACGTATTTCAGAAATCACCTGCCGATTCGTATTGTTTTGTCGTTTTCAAAGTCTTCTTGGCAAACTTGGTTAGCACATTCTCCCTCAAACTGCGTTAATTACTGCATTTTCGTTCCATTACAGTAGTTTAAAAGGCTTAAGGAAGCATCTTTGTCACAACAGAAAGGTAGTTTGAAAATTGGGCTGGCGACATAACAAAAAAAAAAACAGTAAGGGAGCCAACAGCACCCGGGTTTCCCAGGCGGTCACCCATCCAAGTACTAGCCGGGCCCGATGATGCTTAACTTCGGTGATCGGACGAGAACCGGTGTATTCATCATGGTATGGCCGTTGGCGCTCATCTAATGTAGGAGCACGGCAGAATTCGCGTTCGGCTTTTCTCCCAACACACAAAATGTTAGTTTTCGGCCGCATTTGACGAAAGCGCTTCCTTCCGCAACCGCCAGTTCCTCGAGGACGGCGCGGGGAGGCACGCCCGGCGTCCCAGCAGAGTGACGGCCGAATTGGCGGGCGCACCGCCGCGTGTGTTAGACGCACTGCTGCTCGTTGCACCCCCTGTCATTCGCTGGGCGCGTGCAGCCTTCGACACTAGCGGAGGACGCATCTTTTCCCTGGTGTTCAGCGGAGGGCCTGTGCGGGGTGTGGCAGTGTCGTGCTGGAGGGCCCACTGGTAGCGATGTGGGCTTCCTCGCCTCGCCACGCCTCGCCTCGCCTCGCCTCACACCAGGTGTCTGCGTAGTTTGCAGTGCATTCGCACCATTCCTATCCCTGTCCCTGTCCCCGTCCCGACTTGTCCCGACTTTGCTCGACTGCCGCTCGCTGCCGCTCGGGTCGTGGTCCATATGACAGCGCAAGCACGACAAACGTCTGCGGGACGAGACGAGACGAGACGAGACGAGACGACTAAGGAATAAATTCGTGGTTACAAATCAAATTTGGAACTCTACACTCCTACACAACAATAGGCGGTGACGTATTTCAGAAATCACCTTCCGATTCGTACTGTTTTGTCGTTTTCAAAGTCTTCTTGGCAAACTTGGTTAGCACATTCTCCCTCAAACTGAGTTAATTACTGCATTTTCGTACCATTACAGTAGTTTAAAAGGCTTAAGGAAGCAGCTTTGTCACAACAGAAAGGTAGTTTGAAAATTGGGCTGGCGACATAACAAAAAAAAAAACAGAAAGGGAGCCAACAGCACCCGGGTTTCCCAGGCGGTCACCCATCCAAGTACTAGCCGGGCACGATGATGCTTAACTTCGGTGATCGGACGAGAACCGGTGTATTCATCATGGTATGGCCGTTGGCGCTCATCTAATGTAGGAGCACGGCAGAATTCGCGTTCGGCTTTTCTCCCAACACACAAAATGTTAGTTTTCGGCCGCATTTGACGAAAGCGCTTCCTTCCGCAACCGCCAGTTCCTCGAGGACGGCGCGGGGAGGCGCGCCCGGCGTCCCAGCAGAGTGACGGCCGAATTGGCGGGCGCACCGCCGCGTGTGTGAGACGCACTGCTGCTCGTTGCACCCCCTGTCATTCGCTGGGCGCGTGCAGCCTTCGACACTAGCGGAGGACGCATCTTGTCCTTGGTGTTCAGCGGAGGGCCTGTGCGGGGTGTGGCAGTGTCGTGCTGGAGGGCCCACTGGTAGCGATGTGGGCTTCCTCGCCTCGCCTCGCCTCGCCTCGCCTCGCCTCACACCAGGTGTCTGCGTAGTTTGCAGTGCATTCGCACCATTCCTATCCCTGTCCCTGTCCCCGTCCCGACTTGTGCCGACTTTGCTCGACTGCCGCTCGCTGCCGCTCGGGTCGTGGTCCATATGACAGCGCAAGCACGACAAACGTCTGCGGGACGAGACGAGACGAGACGAGACGAGACGACTAAGGAATAAATTCGTGGTTACAAATCAAATTTGGAACTCTACACTCCTACACAACAATAGGCGGTGACGTATTTCAGAAATCACCTTCCGATTCGTACTGTTTTGTCGTTTTCAAAGTCTTCTTGGCAAACTTGGTTAGCACATTCTCCCTCAAACTGAGTTAATTACTGCATTTTCGTACCATTACAGTAGTTTAAAACGCTTAAGGAAGCATCTTTGTCACAACAGAAAGGTAGTTTGAAAATTGGGCTGGCGACATAACAAAAAAAAAAACAGGAAGGGAGCCAACAGCACCCGGGTTTCCCAGGTGGTCACCCATCCAAGTACTAGCCGGGCCCGATGATGCTTAACTTCGGTGATCGGACGAGAACCGGTGTATTCATCATGGTATGGCCGTTGGCGCTCATCTAATGTAGGAGCACGGCAGAATTCGCGTTCGGCTTTTCTCCCAACACACAAAATGTTAGTTTTCGGCCGCATTTGACGAAAGCGCTTCCTTCCGCAACCGCCAGTTCCTCGAGGACGGCGCGGGGAGGCGCGCCCGGCGTCCCAGCAGAGTGACGGCCGAATTGGCGGGCGCACCGCCGCGTGTGTGAGACGCACTGCTGCTCGTTGCACCCCCTGTCATTCGCTGGGCGCGTGCAGCATTCGACACTAGCGGAGGACGCATCTTGTCCTTGGTGTTCAGCGGAGGGCCTGTGCGGGGTGTGGCAGTGTCGTGCTGGAGGGCCCACTGGTAGCGATGTGGGCTTCCTCGCCTCGCCTCGCCTCGCCTCGCCTCGCCTCACACCAGGTGTCTGCGTAGTTTGCAGTGCATTCGCACCATTCCTATCCCTGTCCCTGTCCCCGTCCCGACTTGTGCCGACTTTGCTCGACTGCCGCTCGCTGCCGCTCGGGTCGTGGTCCATATGACAGCGCAAGCACGACAAACGTCTGCGGGACGAGACGAGACGAGACGAGACGAGACGACTAAGGAATAAATTCGTGGTTACAAATCAAATTTGTAACTCTACACTCCTACACAACAATAGGCGGTGACGTATTTCAGAAATCACCTTCCGATTCGTACTGTTTTGTCGTTTTCAAAGTCTTCTTGGCAAACTTGGTTAGCACATTCTCCCTCAAACTGAGTTAATTACTGCATTTTCGTACCATTACAGTAGTTTAAAAGGCTTAAGGAAGCATCTTTGTCACAACAGAAAGGTAGTTTGAAAATTGGGCTGGCGACATAACAAAAGAAAAACAGGAAGGGAGCCAGCAGCACCCGGGTTTTCCAGGCGGTCACCCATCCAAGTACTAGCCGGGCCCGATGATGCTTAACTTCGGTGATCGGACGAGAACCGGTGTATTCATCATGGTATGGCCGTTGGCGCTCATCTAATGTAGGAGCACGGCAGAATTCGCGTTCGGCTTTTCTCCCAACACACAAAATGTTAGTTTTCGGCCGCATTTGACGAAAGCGCTTCCTTCCGCAACCGCCAGTTCCTCGAGGACGGCGCGGGGAGGCGCGCCCGGCGTCCCAGCAGAGTGACGGCCGAATTGGCGGGCGCACCGCCGCGTGTGTGAGACGCACTGCTGCTCGTTGCACCCCCTGTCATTCGCTGGGCGCGTGCAGCCTTCGACACTAGCGGAGGACGCATCTTGTCCTTGGTGTTCAGCGGAGGGCCTGTGCGGGGTGTGGCAGTGTCGTGCTGGAGGGCCCACTGGTAGCGATGTGGGCTTCCTCGCCTCGCCTCGCCTCGCCTCGCCTCGCCTCACACCAGGTGTCTGCGTAGTTTGCAGTGCATTCGCACCATTCCTATCCCTGTCCCTGTCCCCGTCCCGACTTGTGCCGACTTTGCTCGACTGCCGCTCGCTGCCGCTCGGGTCGTGGTCCATATGACAGCGCAAGCACGACAAACGTCTGCGGGACGAGACGAGACGAGACGAGACGAGACGACTAAGGAATAAATTCGTGGTTACAAATCAAATTTGTAACTCTACACTCCTACACAACAATAGGCGGTGACGTATTTCAGAAATCACCTTCCGATTCGTACTGTTTTGTCGTTTTCAAAGTCTTCTTGGCAAACTTGGTTAGCACATTCTCCCTCAAACTGAGTTAATTACTGCATTTTCGTACCATTACAGTAGTTTAAAAGGCTTAAGGAAGCATCTTTGTCACAACAGAAAGGTAGTTTGAAAATTGGGCTGGCGACATAACAAAAGAAAAACAGGAAGGGAGCCAGCAGCACCCGGGTTTTCCAGGCGGTCACCCATCCAAGTACTAGCCGGGCCCGATGATGCTTAACTTCGGTGATCGGACGAGAACCGGTGTATTCATCATGGTATGGCCGTTGGCGCTCATCTAATGTAGGAGCACGGCAGAATTCGCGTTCGGCTTTTCTCCCAACACACAAAATGTTAGTTTTCGGCCGCATTTGACGAAAGCGCTTCCTTCCGCAACCGCCAGTTCCTCGAGGACGGCGCGGGGAGGCGCGCCCGGCGTCCCAGCAGAGTGACGGCCGAATTGGCGGGCGCACCGCCGCGTGTGTGAGACGCACTGCTGCTCGTTGCACCCCCTGTCATTCGCTGGGCGCGTGCAGCCTTCGACACTAGCGGAAGGCGCATCTTGTCCCTGGTGTTCAGCGGAGGGCCTGTGCGGGGTGTGGCAGTGTCGTGCTGGAGGGCCCAATGGTAGCGATGTGGGCTTCCTCGCCTCGCCTCGCCTCGCCTCGCCTCGCCTCACACCAGGTGTCTGCGTAGTTTGCAGTGCATTCGCACCATTCCTATCCCTGTCCCTGTCCCCGTCCCGACTTGTCCCGACTTTGCTCGACTGCCGCTCGCTGCCGCTCGGGTCGTGGTCCATATGACAGCGCAAGCACGACAAACGTCTGCGGGACGAGACGAGACGAGACGAGACGACTAAGGAATAAGTTCGTGGTTACAAATCAAATTTGGAACTCAACACACCTACACAACAATAGGCGGTGACGTATTTCAGAAATCACCTGCCGATTCGTATTGTTTTGTCGTTTTCAAAGTCTTCTTGGCAAACTTGGTTAGCACATTCTCCCTCAAACTGCGTTAATTACTGCATTTTCGTTCCATTACAGTAGTTTAAAAGGCTTAAGGAAGCATCTTTGTCACAACAGAAAGGTAGTTTGAAAATTGGGCTGGCGACATAACAAAAAAAAAAACAGTAAGGGAGCCAACAGCACCCGGGTTTCCCAGGCGGTCACCCATCCAAGTACTAGCCGGGCCCGATGATGCTTAACTTCGGTGATCGGACGAGAACCGGTGTATTCATCATGGTATGGCCGTTGGCGCTCATCTAATGTAGGAGCACGGCAGAATTCGCGTTCGGCTTTTCTCCCAACACACAAAATGTTAGTTTTCGGCCGCATTTGACGAAAGCGCTTCCTTCCGCAACCGCCAGTTCCTCGAGGACGGCGCGGGGAGGCACGCCCGGCGTCCCAGCAGAGTGACGGCCGAATTGGCGGGCGCACCGCCGCGTGTGTTAGACGCACTGCTGCTCGTTGCACCCCCTGTCATTCGCTGGGCGCGTGCAGCCTTCGACACTAGCGGAGGACGCATCTTTTCCCTGGTGTTCAGCGGAGGGCCTGTGCGGGGTGTGGCAGTGTCGTGCTGGAGGGCCCACTGGTAGCGATGTGGGCTTCCTCGCCTCGCCACGCCAAGCCTCGCCTCGCCTCACACCAGGTGTCTGCGTAGTTTGCAGTGCATTCGCACCATTCCTATCCCTGTCCCTGTCCCCGTCCCGACTTGTCCCGACTTTGCTCGACTGCCGCTCGCTGCCGCTCGGGTCGTGGTCCATATGACAGCGCAAGCACGACAAACGTCTGCGGGACGAGACGAGACGAGACGAGACGAGACGACTAAGGAATAAATTCGTGGTTACAAATCAAATTTGGAACTCTACACTCCTACACAACAATAGGCGGTGACGTATTTCAGAAATCACCTTCCGATTCGTACTGTTTTGTCGTTTTCAAAGTCTTCTTGGCAAACTTGGTTAGCACATTCTCCCTCAAACTGAGTTAATTACTGCATTTTCGTACCATTACAGTAGTTTAAAACGCTTAAGGAAGCATCTTTGTCACAACAGAAAGGTAGTTTGAAAATTGGGCTGGCGACATAACAAAAAAAAAAACAGGAAGGGAGCCAACAGCACCCGGGTTTCCCAGGTGGTCACCCATCCAAGTACTAGCCGGGCCCGATGATGCTTACCTTCGGTGATCGGACGAGAACCGGTGTATTCATCATGGTATGGCCGTTGGCGCTCATCTAATGTAGGAGCACGGCAGAATTCGCGTTCGGCTTTTCTCCCAACACACAAAATGTTAGTTTTCGGCCGCATTTGACGAAAGCGCTTCCTTCCGCAACCGCCAGTTCCTCGAGGACGGCGCGGGGAGGCGCGCCCGGCGTCCCAGCAGAGTGACGGCCGAATTGGCGGGCGCACCGCCGCGTGTGTGAGACGCACTGCTGCTCGTTGCACCCCCTGTCATTCGCTGGGCGCGTGCAGCATTCGACACTAGCGGAGGACGCATCTTGTCCTTGGTGTTCAGCGGAGGGCCTGTGCGGGGTGTGGCAGTGTCGTGCTGGAGGGCCCACTGGTAGCGATGTGGGCTTCCTCGCCTCGCCTCGCCTCGCCTCGCCTCGCCTCACACCAGGTGTCTGCGTAGTTTGCAGTGCATTCGCACCATTCCTATCCCTGTCCCTGTCCCCGTCCCGACTTGTGCCGACTTTGCTCGACTGCCGCTCGCTGCCGCTCGGGTCGTGGTCCATATGACAGCGCAAGCACGACAAACGTCTGCGGGACGAGACGAGACGAGACGAGACGAGACGACTAAGGAATAAATTCGTGGTTACAAATCAAATTTGTAACTCTACACTCCTACACAACAATAGGCGGTGACGTATTTCAGAAATCACCTTCCGATTCGTACTGTTTTGTCGTTTTCAAAGTCTTCTTGGCAAACTTGGTTAGCACATTCTCCCTCAAACTGAGTTAATTACTGCATTTTCGTACCATTACAGTAGTTTAAAAGGCTTAAGGAAGCATCTTTGTCACAACAGAAAGGTAGTTTGAAAATTGGGCTGGCGACATAACAAAAGAAAAACAGGAAGGGAGCCAGCAGCACCCGGGTTTTCCAGGCGGTCACCCATCCAAGTACTAGCCGGGCACGATGATGCTTAACTTCGGTGATCGGACGAGAACCGGTGTATTCATCATGGTATGGCCGTTGGCGCTCATCTAATGTAGGAGCACGGCAGAATTCGCGTTCGGCTTTTCTCCCAACACACAAAATGTTAGTTTTCGGCCGCATTTGACGAAAGCGCTTCCTTCCGCAACCGCCAGTTCCTCGAGGACGGCGCGGGGAGGCGCGCCCGGCGTCCCAGCAGAGTGACGGCCGAATTGGCGGGCGCACCGCCGCGTGTGTGAGACGCACTGCTGCTCGTTGCACCCCCTGTCATTCGCTGGGCGCGTGCAGCCTTCGACACTAGCGGAGGACGCATCTTGTCCTTGGTGTTCAGCGGAGGGCCTGTGCGGGGTGTGGCAGTGTCGTGCTGGAGGGCCCACTGGTAGCGATGTGGGCTTCCTCGCCTCGCCTCGCCTCGCCTCGCCTCGCCTCACACCAGGTGTCTGCGTAGTTTGCAGTGCATTCGCACCATTCCTATCCCTGTCCCTGTCCCCGTCCCGACTTGTGCCGACTTTGCTCGACTGCCGCTCGCTGCCGCTCGGGTCGTGGTCCATATGACAGCGCAAGCACGACAAACGTCTGCGGGACGAGACGAGACGAGACGAGACGAGACGACTAAGGAATAAATTCGTGGTTACAAATCAAATTTGGAACTCTACACTCCTACACAACAATAGGCGGTGACGTATTTCAGAAATCACCTGCCGATTCGTACTGTTTTGTCGTTTTCAAAGTCTTCTTGGCAAACTTGGTTAGCACATTCTCCCTCAAACTGAGTTAATTACTGCATTTTCGTACCATTACAGTAGTTTAAAAGGCTTAAGGAAGCATCTTTGTCACAACAGAAAGGTAGTTTGAAAATTGGGCTGGCGACATAACAAAAGAAAAACAGGAAGGGAGCCAGCAGCACCCGGGTTTTCCAGGCGGTCACCCATCCAAGTACTAGCCGGGCCCGATGATGCTTAACTTCGGTGATCGGACGAGAACCGGTGTATTCATCATGGTATGGCCGTTGGCGCTCATCTAATGTAGGAGCACGGCAGAATTCGCGTTCGGCTTTTCTCCCAACACACAAAATGTTAGTTTTCGGCCGCATTTGACGAAAGCGCTTCCTTCCGCAACCGCCAGTTCCTCGAGGACGGCGCGGGGAGGCGCGCCCGGCGTCCCAGCAGAGTGACGGCCGAATTGGCGGGCGCACCGCCGCGTGTGTGAGACGCACTGCTGCTCGTTGCACCCCCTGTCATTCGCTGGGCGCGTGCAGCCTTCGACACTAGCGGAAGGCGCATCTTGTCCCTGGTGTTCAGCGGAGGGCCTGTGTGGGGTGTGGCAGTGTCGTGCTGGAGGGCCCAATGGTAGCGATGTGGGCTTCCTCGCCTCGCCTCGCCTCGCCTCGCCTCGCCTCACACCAGGTGTCTGCGTAGTTTGCAGTGCATTCGCACCATTCCTATCCCTGTCCCTGTCCCCGTCCCGACTTGTCCCGACTTTGCTCGACTGCCGCTCGCTGCCGCTCGGGTCGTGGTCCATATGACAGCGCAAGCACGACAAACGTCTGCGGGACGAGACGAGACGAGACGAGACGAGACGACTAAGGAATAAATTCGTGGTTACAAATCAAATTTGGAACTCTACACTCCTACACAACAATAGGCGGTGACGTATTTCAGAAATCACCTTCCGATTCGTACTGTTTTGTCGTTTTCAAAGTCTTCTTGGCAAACTTGGTTAGCACATTCTCCCTCAAACTGCGTTAATTACTGCATTTTCGTTCCATTACAGTAGTTTAAAAGGCTTAAGGAAGCATCTTTGTCACAACAGAAAGGTAGTTTGAAAATTGGGCTGGCGACATAACAAAAAAAAAAACAGTAAGGGAGCCAACAGCACCCGGGTTTCCCAGGCGGTCACCCATCCAAGTACTAGCCGGGCCCGATGATGCTTAACTTCGGTGATCGGACGAGAACCGGTGTATTCATCATGGTATGGCCGTTGGCGCTCATCTAATGTAGGAGCACGGCAGAATTCGCGTTCGGCTTTTCTCCCAACACACAAAATGTTAGTTTTCGGCCGCATTTGACGAAAGCGCTTCCTTCCGCAACCGCCAGTTCCTCGAGGACGGCGCGGGGAGGCACGCCCGGCGTCCCAGCAGAGTGACGGCCGAATTGGCGGGCGCACCGCCGCGTGTGTTAGACGCACTGCTGCTCGTTGCACCCCCTGTCATTCGCTGGGCGCGTGCAGCCTTCGACACTAGCGGAGGACGCATCTTTTCCCTGGTGTTCAGCGGAGGGCCTGTGCGGGGTGTGGCAGTGTCGTGCTGGAGGGCCCACTGGTAGCGATGTGGGCTTCCTCGCCTCGCCACGCCTCGCCTCGCCTCGCCTCACACCAGGTGTCTGCGTAGTTTGCAGTGCATTCGCACCATTCCTATCCCTGTCCCTGTCCCCGTCCCGACTTGTCCCGACTTTGCTCGACTGCCGCTCGCTGCCGCTCGGGTCGTGGTCCATATGACAGCGCAAGCACGACAAACGTCTGCGGGACGAGACGAGACGAGACGAGACGAGACGACTAAGGAATAAATTCGTGGTTACAAATCAAATTTGTAACTCTACACTCCTACACAACAATAGGCGGTGACGTATTTCAGAAATCACCTGCCGATTCGTACTGTTTTGTCGTTTTCAAAGTCTTCTTGGCAAACTTGGTTAGCACATTCTCCCTCAAACTGAGTTAATTACTGCATTTTCGTACCATTACAGTAGTTTAAAAGGCTTAAGGAAGCATCTTTGTCACAACAGAAAGGTAGTTTGAAAATTGGGCTGGCGACATAACAAAAAAAAAAAACAGGAAGGGAGCCAACAGCACCCGGGTTTCCCAGGTGGTCACCCATCGAAGTACTAGCCGGGCCCGATGATGCTTAACTTCGGTGATCGGACGAGAACCGGTGTATTCATCATGGTATGGCCGTTGGCGCTCATCTAATGTAGGAGCACGGCAGAATTCGCGTTCGGCTTTTCTCCCAACACACAAAATGTTAGTTTTCGGCCGCATTTGACGAAAGCGCTTCCTTCCGCAACCGCCAGTTCCTCGAGGACGGCGCGGGGAGGCGCGCCCGGCTTCCCAGCAGAGTGACGGCCGAATTGGCGGGCGCACCGCCGCGTGTGTGAGACGCACTGCTGCTCGTTGCACCCCCTGTCATTCGCTGGGCGCGTGCAGCCTTCGACACTAGCGGAGGACGCATCTTGTCCTTGGTGTTCAGCGGAGGGCCTGTGCGGGGTGTGGCAGTGTCGTGCTGGAGGGCCCACTGGTAGCGATGTGGGCTTCCTCGCCTCGCCTCGCCTCGCCTCGCCTCGCCTCACACCAGGTGTCTGCGTAGTTTGCAGTGCATTCGCACCATTCCTATCCCTGTCCCTGTCCCCGTCCCGACTTGTGCCGACTTTGCTCGACTGCCGCTCGCTGCCGCTCGGGTCGTGGTCCATATGACAGCGCAAGCACGACAAACGTCTGCGGGACGAGACGAGACGAGACGAGACGAGACGACTAAGGAATAAATTCGTGGTTACAAATCAAATTTGTAACTCTACACTCCTACACAACAATAGGCGGTGACGTATTTCAGAAATCACCTGCCGATTCGTACTGTTTTGTCGTTTTCAAAGTCTTCTTGGCAAACTTGGTTAGCACATTCTCCCTCAAACTGAGTTAATTACTGCATTTTCGTACCATTACAGTAGTTTAAAAGGCTTAAGGAAGCATCTTTGTCACAACAGAAAGGTAGTTTGAAAATTGGGCTGGCGACATAACAAAAAAAAAAAACAGGAAGGGAGCCAACAGCACCCGGGTTTCCCAGGTGGTCACCCATCGAAGTACTAGCCGGGCCCGATGATGCTTAACTTCGGTGATCGGACGAGAACCGGTGTATTCATCATGGTATGGCCGTTGGCGCTCATCTAATGTAGGAGCACGGCAGAATTCGCGTTCGGCTTTTCTCCCAACACACAAAATGTTAGTTTTCGGCCGCATTTGACGAAAGCGCTTCCTTCCGCAACCGCCAGTTCCTCGAGGACGGCGCGGGGAGGCGCGCCCGGCTTCCCAGCAGAGTGACGGCCGAATTGGCGGGCGCACCGCCGCGTGTGTGAGACGCACTGCTGCTCGTTGCACCCCCTGTCATTCGCTGGGCGCGTGCAGCCTTCGACACTAGCGGAGGACGCATCTTGTCCTTGGTGTTCAGCGGAGGGCCTGTGCGGGGTGTGGCAGTGTCGTGCTGGAGGGCCCACTGGTAGCGATGTGGGCTTCCTCGCCTCGCCTCGCCTCGCCTCGCCTCGCCTCACACCAGGTGTCTGCGTAGTTTGCAGTGCATTCGCACCATTCCTATCCCTGTCCCTGTCCCCGTCCCGACTTGTGCCGACTTTGCTCGACTGCCGCTCGCTGCCGCTCGGGTCGTGGTCCATATGACAGCGCAAGCACGACAAACGTCTGCGGGACGAGACGAGACGAGACGAGACGACTAAGGAATAAGTTCGTGGTTACAAATCAAATTTGGAACTCAACACACCTACACAACAATAGGCGGTGACGTATTTCAGAAATCACCTGCCGATTCGTAGTGTTTTGTCGTTTTCAAAGTCTTCTTGGCAAACTTGGTTAGCACATTCTCCCTCAAACTGAGTTAATTACTGCATTTTCGTTCCATTACAGTAGTTTAAAAGGCTTAAGGAAGCATCTTTGTCACAACAGAAAGGTAGTTTGAAAATTGGGCTGGCGACATAACAAAAAAAAAAACAGTAAGGGAGCCAACAGCACCCGGGTTTCCCAGGCGGTCACCCATCCAAGTACTAGCCGGGCCCGATGATGCTTAACTTCGGTGATCGGACGAGAACCGGTGTATTCATCATGGTATGGCCGTTGGCGCTCATCTAATGTAGGAGCACGGCAGAATTCGCGTTCGGCTTTTCTCCCAACACACAAAATGTTAGTTTTCGGCCGCATTTGACGAAAGCGCTTCCTTCCGCAACCGCCAGTTCCTCGAGGACGGCGCGGGGAGGCACGCCCGGCGTCCCAGCAGAGTGACGGCCGAATTGGCGGGCGCACCGCCGCGTGTGTTAGACGCACTGCTGCTCGTTGCACCCCCTGTCATTCGCTGGGCGCGTGCAGCCTTCGACACTAGCGGAGGACGCATCTTGTCCCTGGTGTTCAGCGGAGGGCCTGTGCGGGGTGTGGCAGTGTCGTGCTGGAGGGCCCACTGGTAGCGATGTGGGCTTCCTCGCCTCGCCACGCCTCGCCTCGCCTCGCCTCACACCAGGTGTCTGCGTAGTTTGCAGTGCATTCGCACCATTCCTATCCCTGTCCCTGTCCCCGTCCCGACTTGTCCCGACTTTGCTCGACTGCCGCTCGCTGCCGCTCGGGTCGTGGTCCATATGACAGCGCAAGCACGACAAACGTCTGCGGGACGAGACGAGACGAGACGAGACGAGACGACTAAGGAATAAATTCGTGGTTACAAATCAAATTTGGAACTCAACACACCTACACAACAATAGGCGGTGACGTATTTCAGAAATCACCTGCCGATTCGTACTGTTTTGTCGTTTTCAAAGTCTTCTTGGCAAACTTGGTTAGCACATTCTCCCTCAAACTGAGTTAAATACTGCATTTTCGTTCCATTACAGTAGTTTAAAAGGCTTAAGGAAGCATCTTTGTCACAACAGAAAGGTAGTTTGAAAATTGGGCTGGCGACATAACAAAAAAAAAACAGTAAGGGAGCCAACAGCACCCGGGTTTCCCAGGCGGTCACCCATTCAAGTACTAGTCGGGCCCGATGATGCTTAACTTCGGTGATCGGACGAGAACCGGTGTATTCATCATGGTATGGCCGTTGGCGCTCATCTAATGTAGGAGCACGGCAGAATTCGCGTTCGGCTTTTCTCCCAACACACAAAATGTTAGTTTTCGGCCGCATTTGACGAAAGCGCTTCCTTCCGCAACCGCCAGTTCCTCGAGGACGGCGCGGGGAGGCGCGCCCGGCGTCCCAGCAGAGTGACGGCCGAATTGGCGGGCGCACCGCCGCGTGTGTGAGACGCACTGCTGCTCGTTGCACCCCCTGTCATTCGCTGGGCGCGTGCAGCCTTCGACACTAGCGGAGGACGCATCTTGTCCCTGGTGTTCAGCGGAGGGCCTGTGCGGGGTGTGGCAGTGTCGTGCTGGAGGGCCCACTGGTAGCGATGTGGGGTTCCTCGCCTCGCCTCGCCTCGCCTCGCCTCACACCAGGTGTCTGCGTAAGTTTGCAGTGCATTCGCACCATTCCTATCCCTGTCCCTGTCCCCGTCCCGACTTGTCCCGACTTTGCTCGACTGCCGCTCGCTGCCGCTCGGGTCGTGGTCCATATGACAGCGCAAGCACGACAAACGTCTGCGGGACGAGACGAGACGAGACGAGACGAGACGACTAAGGAATAAATTCGTGGTTACAAATCAAATTTGGAACTCTACACTCCCACACAACAATAGGCGGTGACGTATTTCAGAAATCACCTGCCGATTCGTACTGTTTTGTCGTTTTCAAAGTCTTCTTGGCAAACTTGGTTAGCACATTCTCCCTCAAACTGAGTTAATTACTGCATTTTCGTACCATTACAGTAGTTTAAAAGGCTTAAGGAAGCATCTTTGTCACAACAGAAAGGTAGTTTGAAAATTGGGCTGGCGACATAACAAAAAAAAAAAACAGGAAGGGAGCCAACAGCACCCGGGTTTCCCAGGTGGTCACCCATCGAAGTACTAGCCGGGCCCGATGATGCTTAACTTCGGTGATCGGACGAGAACCGGTGTATTCATCATGGTATGGCCGTTGGCGCTCATCTAATGTAGGAGCACGGCAGAATTCGCGTTCGGCTTTTCTCCCAACACACAAAATGTTAGTTTTCGGCCGCATTTGACGAAAGCGCTTCCTTCCGCAACCGCCAGTTCCTCGAGGACGGCGCGGGGAGGCGCGCCCGGCTTCCCAGCAGAGTGACGGCCGAATTGGCGGGCGCACCGCCGCGTGTGTGAGACGCACTGCTGCTCGTTGCACCCCCTGTCATTCGCTGGGCGCGTGCAGCCTTCGACACTAGCGGAGGACGCATCTTGTCCTTGGTGTTCAGCGGAGGGCCTGTGCGGGGTGTGGCAGTGTCGTGCTGGAGGGCCCACTGGTAGCGATGTGGGCTTCCTCGCCTCGCCTCGCCTCGCCTCGCCTCGCCTCACACCAGGTGTCTGCGTAGTTTGCAGTGCATTCGCACCATTCCTATCCCTGTCCCTGTCCCCGTCCCGACTTGTGCCGACTTTGCTCGACTGCCGCTCGCTGCCGCTCGGGTCGTGGTCCATATGACAGCGCAAGCACGACAAACGTCTGCGGGACGAGACGAGACGAGACGAGACGACTAAGGAATAAGTTCGTGGTTACAAATCAAATTTGGAACTCAACACACCTACACAACAATAGGCGGTGACGTATTTCAGAAATCACCTGCCGATTCGTAGTGTTTTGTCGTTTTCAAAGTCTTCTTGGCAAACTTGGTTAGCACATTCTCCCTCAAACTGAGTTAATTACTGCATTTTCGTTCCATTACAGTAGTTTAAAAGGCTTAAGGAAGCATCTTTGTCACAACAGAAAGGTAGTTTGAAAATTGGGCTGGCGACATAACAAAAAAAAAAACAGTAAGGGAGCCAACAGCACCCGGGTTTCCCAGGCGGTCACCCATCCAAGTACTAGCCGGGCCCGATGATGCTTAACTTCGGTGATCGGACGAGAACCGGTGTATTCATCATGGTATGGCCGTTGGCGCTCATCTAATGTAGGAGCACGGCAGAATTCGCGTTCGGCTTTTCTCCCAACACACAAAATGTTAGTTTTCGGCCGCATTTGACGAAAGCGCTTCCTTCCGCAACCGCCAGTTCCTCGAGGACGGCGCGGGGAGGCACGCCCGGCGTCCCAGCAGAGTGACGGCCGAATTGGCGGGCGCACCGCCGCGTGTGTTAGACGCACTGCTGCTCGTTGCACCCCCTGTCATTCGCTGGGCGCGTGCAGCCTTCGACACTAGCGGAGGACGCATCTTGTCCCTGGTGTTCAGCGGAGGGCCTGTGCGGGGTGTGGCAGTGTCGTGCTGGAGGGCCCACTGGTAGCGATGTGGGCTTCCTCGCCTCGCCACGCCTCGCCTCGCCTCGCCTCACACCAGGTGTCTGCGTAGTTTGCAGTGCATTCGCACCATTCCTATCCCTGTCCCTGTCCCCGTCCCGACTTGTCCCGACTTTGCTCGACTGCCGCTCGCTGCCGCTCGGGTCGTGGTCCATATGACAGCGCAAGCACGACAAACGTCTGCGGGACGAGACGAGACGAGACGAGACGAGACGACTAAGGAATAAATTCGTGGTTACAAATCAAATTTGTAACTCAACACACCTACACAACAATAGGCGGTGACGTATTTCAGAAATCACCTGCCGATTCGTACTGTTTTGTCGTTTTCAAAGTCTTCTTGGCAAACTTGGTTAGCACATTCTCCCTCAAACTGAGTTAAATACTGCATTTTCGTTCCATTACAGTAGTTTAAAAGGCTTAAGGAAGCATCTTTGTCACAACAGAAAGGTAGTTTGAAAATTGGGCTGGCGACATAACAAAAAAAAAACAGTAAGGGAGCCAACAGCACCCGGGTTTCCCAGGCGGTCACCCATTCAAGTACTAGTCGGGCCCGATGATGCTTAACTTCGGTGATCGGACGAGAACCGGTGTATTCATCATGGTATGGCCGTTGGCGCTCATCTAATGTAGGAGCACGGCAGAATTCGCGTTCGGCTTTTCTCCCAACACACAAAATGTTAGTTTTCGGCCGCATTTGACGAAAGCGCTTCCTTCCGCAACCGCCAGTTCCTCGAGGACGGCGCGGGGAGGCGCGCCCGGCGTCCCAGCAGAGTGACGGCCGAATTGGCGGGCGCACCGCCGCGTGTGTGAGACGCACTGCTGCTCGTTGCACCCCCTGTCATTCGCTGGGCGCGTGCAGCCTTCGACACTAGCGGAGGACGCATCTTGTCCCTGGTGTTCAGCGGAGGGCCTGTGCGGGGTGTGGCAGTGTCGTGCTGGAGGGCCCACTGGTAGCGATGTGGGGTTCCTCGCCTCGCCTCGCCTCGCCTCGCCTCACACCAGGTGTCTGCGTAAGTTTGCAGTGCATTCGCACCATTCCTATCCCTGTCCCTGTCCCCGTCCCGACTTGTCCCGACTTTGCTCGACTGCCGCTCGCTGCCGCTCGGGTCGTGGTCCATATGACAGCGCAAGCACGACAAACGTCTGCGGGACGAGACGAGACGAGACGAGACGAGACGACTAAGGAATAAATTCGTGGTTACAAATCAAATTTGGAACTCTACACTCCCACACAACAATAGGCGGTGACGTATTTCAGAAATCACCTGCCGATTCGTACTGTTTTGTCGTTTTCAAAGTCTTCTTGGCAAACTTGGTTAGCACATTCTGCCTCAAACTGAGTTAATTACTGCATTTTCGTACCATTACAGTAGTTTAAAAGGCTTAAAGAAGCATCTTTGTCACAACAGAAAGGTAGTTTGAAAATTGGGCTGGCGACATAACAAAAAAAAAAAAACAGGAAGGGAGCCAGCAGCACCCGGGTTTCCCAGGCGGTCACCCATCCAAGTACTAGCCGGGCCCGATGATGCTTAACTTCGGTGATCGGACGAGAACCGGTGTATTCATCATGGTATGGCCGTTGGCGCTCATCTAATGTAGGAGCACGGCAGAATTCGCGTTCGGCTTTTCTCCCAACACACAAAATGTTAGTTTTCGGCCGCATTTGACGAAAGCGCTTCCTTCCGCAACCGCCAGTTCCTCGAGGACGGCGCGGGGAGGCACGCCCGGCGTCCCAGCAGAGTGACGGCCGAATTGGCGGGCGCACCGCCGCGTGTGTTAGACGCACTGCTGCTCGTTGCACCCCCTGTCATTCGCTGGGCGCGTGCAGCCTTCGACACTAGCGGAGGACGCATCTTGTCCCTGGTGTTCAGCGGAGGGCCTGTGCGGGGTGTGGCAGTGTCGTGCTGGAGGGCCCACTGGTAGCGATGTGGGCTTCCTCGCCTCGCCACGCCTCGCCTCGCCTCGCCTCACACCAGGTGTCTGCGTAGTTTGCAGTGCATTCGCACCATTCCTATCCCTGTCCCTGTCCCCGTCCCAACTTGTCCCGACTTTGCTCGACTGCCGCTCGCTGCCGCTCGGGTCGTGGTCCATATGACAGCGCAAGCACGACAAACGTCTGCGGGACGAGACGAGACGAGACGAGACGACTAAGGAATAAATTCGTGGTTACAAATCAAATTTGGAACTCAACACACCTACACAACAATAGGCGGTGACGTATTTCAGAAATCACCTGCCGATTCGTACTGTTTTGTCGTTTTCAAAGTCTTCTTGGCAAACTTGGTTAGCACATTCTCCCTCAAACTGAGTTAATTACTGCATTTTCGTTCCATTACAGTAGTTTAAAAGGCTTAAGGAAGCATCTTTGTCACAACAGAAAGGTAGTTTGAAAATTGGGCTGGCGACATAACAAAAAAAAAACAGTAAGGGAGCCAACAGCACCCGGGTTTCCCAGGCGGTCACCCATCCAAGTACTAGCCGGGCCCGATGATGCTTAACTTCGGTGATCGGACGAGAACCGGTGTATTCATCATGGTATGGCCGTTGGCGCTCATCTAATTTAGGAGCACGGCAGAATTCGCGTTCGGCTTTTCTCCCAACACACAAAATGTTAGTTTTCGGCCGCATTTGACGAAAGCGCTTCCTTCCGCAACCGCCAGTTCCTCGAGGACGGCGCGGGGAGGCGCGCCCGGCGTCCCAGCAGAGTGACGGCCGAATTGGCGGGCGCACCGCCGCGTGTGTGAGACGCACTGCTGCTCGTTGCACCCCCTGTCATTCGCTGGGCGCGTGCAGCCTTCGACACTAGCGGAGGACGCATCTTGTCCTTGGTGTTCAGCGGAGGGCCTGTGCGGGGTGTGGCAGTGTCGTGCTGGAGGGCCCACTGGTAGCGATGTGGGCTTCCTCGCCTCGCCTCGCCTCGCCTCGCCTCACCTCGCCTCACACCAGGTGTCTGCGTAGTTTGCAGTGCATTCGCACCATTCCTATCCCTGTCCCTGTCCCCGTCCCGACTTGTGCCGACTTTGCTCGACTGCCGCTCGCTGCCGCTCGGGTCGTGGTCCATATGACAGCGCAAGCACGACAAACGTCTGCGGGACGAGACGAGACGAGACGAGACGAGACGACTAAGGAATAAATTCGTGGTTACAAATCAAATTTGGAACTCTACACTCCCACACAACAATAGGCGGTGACGTATTTCAGAAATCACCTGCCGATTCGTACTGTTTTGTCGTTTTCAAAGTCTTCTTGGCAAACTTGGTTAGCACATTCTGCCTCAAACTGAGTTAATTACTGCATTTTCGTACCATTACAGTAGTTTAAAAGGCTTAAAGAAGCATCTTTGTCACAACAGAAAGGTAGTTTGAAAATTGGGCTGGCGACATAACAAAAAAAAAAAAACAGGAAGGGAGCCAGCAGCACCCGGGTTTCCCAGGCGGTCACCCATCCAAGTACTAGCCGGGCCCGATGATGCTTAACTTCGGTGATCGGACGAGAACCGGTGTATTCATCATGGTATGGCCGTTGGCGCTCATCTAATGTAGGAGCACGGCAGAATTCGCGTTCGGCTTTTCTCCCAACACACAAAATGTTAGTTTTCGGCCGCATTTGACGAAAGCGCTTCCTTCCGCAACCGCCAGTTCCTCGAGGACGGCGCGGGGAGGCACGCCCGGCGTCCCAGCAGAGTGACGGCCGAATTGGCGGGCGCACCGCCGCGTGTGTTAGACGCACTGCTGCTCGTTGCACCCCCTGTCATTCGCTGGGCGCGTGCAGCCTTCGACACTAGCGGAGGACGCATCTTGTCCCTGGTGTTCAGCGGAGGGCCTGTGCGGGGTGTGGCAGTGTCGTGCTGGAGGGCCCACTGGTAGCGATGTGGGCTTCCTCGCCTCGCCACGCCTCGCCTCGCCTCGCCTCACACCAGGTGTCTGCGTAGTTTGCAGTGCATTCGCACCATTCCTATCCCTGTCCCTGTCCCCGTCCCAACTTGTCCCGACTTTGCTCGACTGCCGCTCGCTGCCGCTCGGGTCGTGGTCCATATGACAGCGCAAGCACGACAAACGTCTGCGGGACGAGACGAGACGAGACGAGACGACTAAGGAATAAATTCGTGGTTACAAATCAAATTTGGAACTCAACACACCTACACAACAATAGGCGGTGACGTATTTCAGAAATCACCTGCCGATTCGTACTGTTTTGTCGTTTTCAAAGTCTTCTTGGCAAACTTGGTTAGCACATTCTCCCTCAAACTGAGTTAATTACTGCATTTTCGTTCCATTACAGTAGTTTAAAAGGCTTAAGGAAGCATCTTTGTCACAACAGAAAGGTAGTTTGAAAATTGGGCTGGCGACATAACAAAAAAAAAACAGTAAGGGAGCCAACAGCACCCGGGTTTCCCAGGCGGTCACCCATCCAAGTACTAGCCGGGCCCGATGATGCTTAACTTCGGTGATCGGACGAGAACCGGTGTATTCATCATGGTATGGC
The DNA here is from genome assembly GCF_023864275.1 of Schistocerca cancellata. Lineage (NCBI taxonomy): Eukaryota > Metazoa > Arthropoda > Insecta > Orthoptera > Acrididae > Schistocerca > Schistocerca cancellata. The sequence goes on from NW_026046368.1 coordinate 29,825, forward strand.
CGTTGGCGCTCATCTAATTTAGGAGCACGGCAGAATTCGCGTTCGGCTTTTCTCCCAACACACAAAATGTTAGTTTTCGGCCGCATTTGACGAAAGCGCTTCCTTCCGCAACCGCCAGTTCCTCGAGGACGGCGCGGGGAGGCGCGCCCGGCGTCCCAGCAGAGTGACGGCCGAATTGGCGGGCGCACCGCCGCGTGTGTGAGACGCACTGCTGCTCGTTGCACCCCCTGTCATTCGCTGGGCGCGTGCAGCCTTCGACACTAGCGGAGGACGCATCTTGTCCTTGGTGTTCAGCGGAGGGCCTGTGCGGGGTGTGGCAGTGTCGTGCTGGAGGGCCCACTGGTAGCGATGTGGGCTTCCTCGCCTCGCCTCGCCTCGCCTCGCCTCACCTCGCCTCACACCAGGTGTCTGCGTAGTTTGCAGTGCATTCGCACCATTCCTATCCCTGTCCCTGTCCCCGTCCCGACTTGTGCCGACTTTGCTCGACTGCCGCTCGCTGCCGCTCGGGTCGTGGTCCATATGACAGCGCAAGCAGGACAAACGTCTGCGGGACGAGACGAGACGAGATGAGACGAGACGAGACGACTAAGGAATAAATTCGTGGTTACAAATCAAATTTGGAACTCTACACTCCTACACGACAATAGGCGGTGACGTATTTCAGAAATCACCTGCCGATTCGTACTGTTTTGTCGTTTTCAAAGTCTTCTTGGCAAACTTGGTTAGCACATTCTGCCTCAAACTGAGTTAATTACTGCATTTTCGTACCATTACAGTAGTTTAAAAGGCTTAAAGAAGCATCTTTGTCACAACAGAAAGGTAGTTTGAAAATTGGGCTGGCGACATAACAAAAAAAAAAAAACAGGAAGGGAGCCAGCAGCACCCGGGTTTCCCAGGCGGTCACCCATCCAAGTACTAGCCGGGCCCGATGATGCTTAACTTCGGTGATCGGACGAGAACCGGTGTATTCATCATGGTATGGCCGTTGGCGCTCATCTAATGTAGGAGCACGGCAGAATTCGCGTTCGGCTTTTCTCCCAACACACAAAATGTTAGTTTTCGGCCGCATTTGACGAAAGCGCTTCCTTCCGCAACCGCCAGTTCCTCGAGGACGGCGCGGGGAGGCACGCCCGGCGTCCCAGCAGAGTGACGGCCGAATTGGCGGGCGCACCGCCGCGTGTGTTAGACGCACTGCTGCTCGTTGCACCCCCTGTCATTCGCTGGGCGCGTGCAGCCTTCGACACTAGCGGAGGACGCATCTTGTCCCTGGTGTTCAGCGGAGGGCCTATGCGGGGTGTGGCAGTGTCGTGCTGGAGGGCCCACTGGTAGCGATGTGGGTTTCCTCGCCTCGCCACGCCTCGCCTCGCCTCGCCTCACACCAGGTGTCTGCGTAGTTTGCAGTGCATTCGCACCATTCCTATCCCTGTCCCTGTCCCCGTCCCGACTTGTCCCGACTTTGCTCGACTGCCGCTCGCTGCCGCTCGGGTCGTGGTCCATATGACAGCGCAAGCACGACAAACGTCTGCGGGACGAGACGAGACGAGACGAGACGACTAAGGAATAAGTTCGTGGTTACAAATCAAATTTGGAACTCAACACACCTACACAACAATAGGCGGTGACGTATTTCAGAAATCACCTGCCGATTCGTACTGTTTTGTCGTTTTCAAAGTCTTCTTGGCAAACTTGGTTAGCACATTCTCCCTCAAACTGAGTTAATTACTGCATTTTCGTTCCATTACAGTAGTTTAAAAGGCTTAAGGAAGCATCTTTGTCACAACAGAAAGGTAGTTTGAAAATTGGGCTGGCGACATAACAAAAAAAAAACAGTAAGGGAGCCAACAGCACCCGGGTTTCCCAGGCGGTCACCCATCCAAGTACTAGCAGGGCCCGATGATGCTTAACTTCGGTGATCGGACGAGAACCGGTGTATTCATCATGGTATGGCCGTTGGCGCTCATCTAATGTAGGAGCACGGCAGAATTCGCGTTCGGCTTTTCTCCCAACACACAAAATGTTAGTTTTCGGCCGCATTTGACGAAAGCGCTTCCTTCCGCAACCGCCAGTTCCTCGAGGACGGCGCGGGGAGGCGCGCCCGGCGTCCCAGCAGAGTGACGGCCGAATTGGCGGGCGCACCGCCGCGTGTGTGAGACGCACTGCTGCTCGTTGCACCCCCTGTCATTCGCTGGGCGCGTGCAGCCTTCGACACTAGCGGAGGACGCATCTTGTCCCTGGTGTTCAGCGGAGGGCCTGTGCGGGGTGTGGCAGTGTCGTGCTGGAGGGCCCACTGGTAGCGATGTGGGCTTCCTCGCCTCGCCTCGCCTCGCCTCGCCTCGCCTCACACCAGGTGTCTGCGTAGTTTGCAGTGCATTCGCACCATTCCTATCCCTGTCCCTGTCCCCGTCCCGACTTGTGCCGACTTTGCTCGACTGCCGCTCGCTGCCGCTCGGGTCGTGGTCCATATGACAGCGCAAGCAGGACAAACGTCTGCGGGACGAGACGAGACGAGATGAGACGAGACGACTAAGGAATAAATTCGTGGTTACAAATCAAATTTGGAACTCTACACTCCTACACGACAATAGGCGGTGACGTATTTCAGAAATCACCTGCCGATTCGTACTGTTTTGTCGTTTTCAAAGTCTTCTTGGCAAACTTGGTTAGCACATTCTCCCTCAAACTGAGTTAATTACTGCATTTTCGTACCATTACAGTAGTTTAAAAGGCTTAAAGAAGCATCTTTGTCACAACAGAAAGGTAGTTTGAAAATTGGGCTGGCGACATAACAAAAAAAAAAAACAGGAAGGGAGCCAGCAGCACCCGGGTTTCCCAGGCGGTCACCCATCCAAGTACTAGCCGGGCCCGATGATGCTTAACTTCGGTGATCGGACGAGAACCGGTGTATTCATCATGGTATGGCCGTTGGCGCTCATCTAATGTAGGAGCACGGCAGAATTCGCGTTCGGCTTTTCTCCCAACACACAAAATGTTAGTTTTCGGCCGCATTTGACGAAAGCGCTTCCTTCCGCAACCGCCAGTTCCTCGAGGACGGCGCGGGGAGGCACGCCCGGCGTCCCAGCAGAGTGACGGCCGAATTGGCGGGCGCACCGCCGCGTGTGTTAGACGCACTGCTGCTCGTTGCACCCCCTGTCATTCGCTGAGCGCGTGCAGCCTTCGACACTAGCGGAGGACGCATCTTGTCCCTGGTGTTCAGCGGAGGGCCTGTGCGGGGTGTGGCAGTGTCGTGCTGGAGGGCCCACTGGTAGCGATGTGGGTTTCCTCGCCTCGCCACGCCTCGCCTCGCCTCGCCTCACACCAGGTGTCTGCGTAGTTTGCAGTGCATTCGCACCATTCCTATCCCTGTCCCTGTCCCCGTCCCGACTTGTGCCGACTTTGCTCGACTGCCGCTCGCTGCCGCTCGGGTCGTGGTCCATATGACAGCGCAAGCAGGACAAACGTCTGCGGGACGAGACGAGACGAGATGAGACGAGACGAGACGACTAAGGAATAAATTCGTGGTTACAAATCAAATTTGGAACTCTACACTCCTACACAACAATAGGCGGTGACGTATTTCAGAAATCACCTGCCGATTCGTACTGTTTTGTCGTTTTCAAAGTCTTCTTGGCAAACTTGGTTAGCACATTCTGCCTCAAACTGAGTTAATTACTGCATTTTCGTACCATTACAGTAGTTTAAAAGGCTTAAAGAAGCATCTTTGTCACAACAGAAAGGTAGTTTGAAAATTGGGCTGGCGACATAACAAAAAAAAAAAAACAGGAAGGGAGCCAGCAGCACCCGGGTTTCCCAGGCGGTCACCCATCCAAGTACTAGCCGGGCCCGATGATGCTTAACTTCGGTGATCGGACGAGAACCGGTGTATTCATCATGGTATGGCCGTTGGCGCTCATCTAATGTAGGAGCACGGCAGAATTCGCGTTCGGCTTTTCTCCCAACACACAAAATGTTAGTTTTCGGCCGCATTTGACGAAAGCGCTTCCTTCCGCAACCGCCAGTTCCTCGAGGACGGCGCGGGGAGGCACGCCCGGCGTCCCAGCAGAGTGACGGCCGAATTGGCGGGCGCACCGCCGCGTGTGTTAGACGCACTGCTGCTCGTTGCACCCCCTGTCATTCGCTGGGCGCGTGCAGCCTTCGACACTAGCGGAGGACGCATCTTGTCCCTGGTGTTCAGCGGAGGGCCTGTGCGGGGTGTGGCAGTGTCGTGCTGGAGGGCCCACTGGTAGCGATGTGGGTTTCCTCGCCTCGCCACGCCTCGCCTCGCCTCGCCTCACACCAGGTGTCTGCGTAGTTTGCAGTGCATTCGCACCATTCCTATCCCTGTCCCTGTCCCCGTCCCGACTTGTCCCGACTTTGCTCGACTGCCGCTCGCTGCCGCTCGGGTCGTGGTCCATATGACAGCGCAAGCACGACAAACGTCTGCGGGACGAGACGAGACGAGACGAGACGACTAAGGAATAAGTTCGTGGTTACAAATCAAATTTGGAACTCAACACACCTACACAACAATAGGCGGTGACGTATTTCAGAAATCACCTGCCGATTCGTACTGTTTTGTCGTTTTCAAAGTCTTCTTGGCAAACTTGGTTAGCACATTCTCCCTCAAACTGAGTTAATTACTGCATTTTCGTTCCATTACAGTAGTTTAAAAGGCTTAAGGAAGCATCTTTGTCACAACAGAAAGGTAGTTTGAAAATTGGGCTAGCGACATAACAAAAAAAAAACAGTAAGGGAGCCAACAGCACCCGGGTTTCCCAGGCGGTCACCCATCCAAGTACTAGCAGGGCCCGATGATGCTTAACTTCGGTGATCGGACGAGAACCGGTGTATTCATCATGGTATGGCCGTTGGCGCTCATCTAATGTAGGAGCACGGCAGAATTCGCGTTCGGCTTTTCTCCCAACACACAAAATGTTAGTTTTCGGCCGCATTTGACGAAAGCGCTTCCTTCCGCAACCGCCAGTTCCTCGAGGACGGCGCGGGGAGGCACGCCCGGCGTCCCAGCAGAGTGACGGCCGAATTGGCGGGCGCACCGCCGCGTGTGTTAGACGCACTGCTGCTCGTTGCACCCCCTGTCATTCGCTGGGCGCGTGCAGCCTTCGACACTAGCGGAGGACGCATCTTGTCCCTGGTGTTCAGCGGAGGGCCTGTGCGGGGTGTGGCAGTGTCGTGCTGGAGGGCCCACTGGTGGCGATGTGGGCTTCCTCGCCTCGCCACGCCTCGCCTCGCCTCGCCTCACACCAGGTGTCTGCGTAGTTTGCAGTGCATTCGCACCATTCCTATCCCTGTCCCTGTCCCCGTCCCGACTTGTCCCGACTTTGCTCGACTGCCGCTCGCTGCCGCTCGGGTCGTGGTCCATATGACAGCGCAAGCACGACAAACGTCTGCGGGACGAGACGAGACGAGACGAGACGACTAAGGAATAAATTCGTGGTTACAAATCAAATTTGGAACTCAACACACCTACACAACAATAGGCGGTGACGTATTTCAGAAATCACCTGCCGATTCGTACTGTTTTGTCGTTTTCAAAGTCTTCTTGGCAAACTTGGTTAGCACATTCTCCCTCAAACTGAGTTAATTACTGCATTTTCGTTCCATTACAGTAGTTTAAAAGGCTTAAGGAAGCATCTTTGTCACAACAGAAAGGTAGTTTGAAAATTGGGCTGGCGACATAACAAAAAAAAAACAGTAAGGGAGCCAACAGCACCCGGGTTTCCCAGGCGGTCACCCATCCAAGTACTAGCCGGGCCCGATGATGCTTAACTTCGGTGATCGGACGAGAACCGGTGTATTCATCATGGTATGGCCGTTGGCGCTCATCTAATGTAGGAGCACGGCAGAATTCGCGTTCGGCTTTTCTCCCAACACACAAAATGTTAGTTTTCGGCCGCATTTGACGAAAGCGCTTCCTTCCGCAACCGCCAGTTCCTCGAGGACGGCGCGGGGAGGCGCGCCCGGCGTCCCAGCAGAGTGACGGCCGAATTGGCGGGCGCACCGCCGCGTGTGTGAGACGCACTGCTGCTCGTTGCACCCCCTGTCATTCGCTGGGCGCGTGCAGCCTTCGACACTAGCGGAGGACGCATCTTGTCCTTGGTGTTCAGCGGAGGGCCTGTGCGGGGTGTGGCAGTGTCGTGCTGGAGGGCCCACTGGTAGCGATGTGGGCTTCCTCGCCTCGCCTCGCCTCGCATCGCCTCGCCTCACACCAGGTGTCTGCGTAGTTTGCAGTGCATTCGCACCATGCCTATCCCTGTCCCTGTCCCCGTCCCGACTTGTGCCGACTTTGCTCGACTGCCGCTCGCTGCCGCTCGGGTCGTGGTCCATATGACAGCGCAAGCAGGACAAACGTCTGCGGGACGAGACGAGACGAGATGAGACGAGACGACTAAGGAATAAATTCGTGGTTACAAATCAAATTTGGAACTCTACACTCCTACACGACAATAGGCGGTGACGTATTTCAGAAATCACCTGCCGATTCGTACTGTTTTGTCGTTTTCAAAGTCTTCTTGGCAAACTTGGTTAGCACATTATCCCTAAAACTGAGTTAATTACTGCATTTTCGTACCATTACAGTAGTTTAAAAGGCTTAAAGAAGCATCTTTGTCACAACAGAAAGGTAGTTTGAAAATTGGGCTGGCGACATAACAAAAAAAAAAAACAGGAAGGGAGCCAGCAGCACCCGGGTTTCCCAGGCGGTCACCCATCCAAGTACTAGCCGGGCCCGATGATGCTTAACTTCGGTGATCGGACGAGAACCGGTGTATTCATCATGGTATGGCCGTTGGCGCTCATCTAATGTAGGAGCACGGCAGAATTCGCGTTCGGCTTTTCTCCCAACACACAAAATGTTAGTTTTCGGCCGCATTTGACGAAAGCGCTTCCTTCCGCAACCGCCAGTTCCTCGAGGACGGCGCGGGGAGGCACGCCCGGCGTCCCAGCAGAGTGACGGCCGAATTGGCGGGCGCACCGCCGCGTGTGTTAGACGCACTGCTGCTCGTTGCACCCCCTGTCATTCGCTGAGCGCGTGCAGCCTTCGACACTAGCGGAGGACGCATCTTGTCCCTGGTGTTCAGCGGAGGGCCTGTGCGGGGTGTGGCAGTGTCGTGCTGGAGGGCCCACTGGTAGCGATGTGGGTTTCCTCGCCTCGCCACGCCTCGCCTCGCCTCGCCTCACACCAGGTGTCTGCGTAGTTTGCAGTGCATTCGCACCATTCCTATCCCTGTCCCTGTCCCCGTCCCGACTTGTCCCGACTTTGCTCGACTGCCGCTCGCTGCCGCTCGGGTCGTGGTCCATATGACAGCGCAAGCACGACAAACGTCTGCGGGACGAGACGAGACGAGACGAGACGACTAAGGAATAAATTCGTGGTTACAAATCAAATTTGGAACTCAACACACCTACACAACAATAGGCGGTGACGTATTTCAGAAATCACCTGCCGATTCGTACTGTTTTGTCGTTTTCAAAGTCTTCTTGGCAAACTTGGTTAGCACATTCTCCCTCAAACTGAGTTAATTACTGCATTTTCGTTCCATTACAGTAGTTTAAAAGGCTTAAGGAAGCATCTTTGTCACAACAGAATGGTAGTTTGAAAATTGGGCTGGCGACATAACAAAAAAAAAAAACAGTAAGGGAGCCAACAGCACCCGGGTTTCCCAGGCGGTCACCCATCCAAGTACTAGCCGGGCCCGATGATGCTTAACTTCGGTGATCGGACGAGAACCGGTGTATTCATCATGGTATGGCCGTTGGCGCTCATCTAATGTAGGAGCACGGCAGAATTCGCGTTCGGCTTTTCTCCCAACACACAAAATGTTAGTTTTCGGCCGCATTTGACGAAAGCGCTTCCTTCCGCAACCGCCAGTTCCTCGAGGACGGCGCGGGGAGGCGCGCCCGGCGTCCCAGCAGAGTGACGGCCGAATTGGCGGGCGCACCGCCGCGTGTGTGAGATGCACTGCTGCTCGTTGCACCCCCTGTCATTCGCTGGGCGCGTGCAGCCTTCGACACTAGCGGAGGACGCATCTTGTCCTTGGTGTTCAGCGGAGGGCCTGTGCGGGGTGTGGCAGTGTCGTGCTGGAGGGCCCACTGGTAGCGATGTGGGCTTCCTCGCCTCGCCTCGCCTCGCCTCGCCTCGCCTCACACCAGGTGTCTGCGTAGTTTGCAGTGCATTCGCACCATTCCTATCCCTGTCCCTGTCCCCGTCCCGACTTGTGCTGACTTGGCTCGACTGCCGCTCGCTGCCGCTCGGGTCGTGGTCCATATGACAGCGCAAGCAGGACAAACGTCTGCGGGACGAGACGAGACGAGATGAGACGAGACGAGACGACTAAGGAATAAATTCGTGGTTACAAATCAAATTTGGAACTCTACACTCCTACACGACAATAGGCGGTGACGTATTTCAGAAATCACCTGCCGATTCGTACTGTTTTGTCGTTTTCAAAGTCTTCTTGGCAAACTTGGTTAGCACATTCTCCCTCAAACTGAGTTAATTACTGCATTTTCGTACCATTACAGTAGTTTAAAAGGCTTAAAGAAGCATCTTTGTCACAACAGAAAGGTAGTTTGAAAATTGGGCTGGCGACATAACAAAAAAAAAAAACAGGAAGGGAGCCAGCAGCACCCGGGTTTCCCAGGCGGTCACCCATCCAAGTACTAGCCGGGCCCGATGATGCTTAACTTCGGTGATCGGACGAGAACCGGTGTATTCATCATGGTATGGCCGTTGGCGCTCATCTAATGTAGGAGCACGGCAGAATTCGCGTTCGGCTTTTCTCCCAACACACAAAATGTTAGTTTTCGGCCGCATTTGACGAAAGCGCTTCCTTCCGCAACCGCCAGTTCCTCGAGGACGGCGCGGGGAGGCACGCCCGGCGTCCCAGCAGAGTGACGGCCGAATTGGCGGGCGCACCGCCGCGTGTGTTAGACGCACTGCTGCTCGTTGCACCCCCTGTCATTCGCTGAGCGCGTGCAGCCTTCGACACTAGCGGAGGACGCATCTTGTCCCTGGTGTTCAGCGGAGGGCCTGTGCGGGGTGTGGCAGTGTCGTGCTGGAGGGCCCACTGGTAGCGATGTGGGTTTCCTCGCCTCGCCACGCCTCGCCTCGCCTCGCCTCACACCAGGTGTCTGCGTAGTTTGCAGTGCATTCGCACCATTCCTATCCCTGTCCCTGTCCCCGTCCCGACTTGTCCCGACTTTGCTCGACTGCCGCTCGCTGCCGCTCGGGTCGTGGTCCATATGACAGCGCAAGCACGACAAACGTCTGCGGGACGAGACGAGACGAGACGAGACGACTAAGGAATAAGTTCGTGGTTACAAATCAAATTTGGAACTCAACACACCTACACAACAATAGGCGGTGACGTATTTCAGAAATCACCTGCCGATTCGTACTGTTTTGTCGTTTTCAAAGTCTTCTTGGCAAACTTGGTTAGCACATTCTCCCTCAAACTGAGTTAATTACTGCATTTTCGTTCCATTACAGTAGTTTAAAAGGCTTAAGGAAGCATCTTTGTCACAACAGAAAGGTAGTTTGAAAATTGGGCTGGCGACATAACAAACAAAAAACAGTAAGGGAGCCAACAGCACCCGGGTTTCCCAGGCGGTCACCCATCCAAGTACTAGCCGGGCCCGATGATGCTTAACTTCGGTGATCGGACGAGAACCGGTGTATTCATCATGGTATGGCCGTTGGCGCTCATCTAATGTAGGAGCACGGCAGAATTCGCGTTCGGCTTTTCTCCCAACACACAAAATGTTAGTTTTCGGCCGCATTTGACGAAAGCGCTTCCTTCCGCAACCGCCAGTTCCTCGAGGACGGCGCGGGGAGGCACGCCCGGCGTCCCAGCAGAGTGACGGCCGAATTGGCGGGCGCACCGCCGCGTGTGTTAGACGCACTGCTGCTCGTTGCACCCCCTGTCATTCGCTGAGCGCGTGCAGCCTTCGACACTAGCGGAGGACGCATCTTGTCCCTGGTGTTCAGCGGAGGGCCTGTGCGGGGTGTGGCAGTGTCGTGCTGGAGGGCCCACTGGTAGCGATGTGGGTTTCCTCGCCTCGCCACGCCTCGCCTCGCCTCGCCTCACACCAGGTGTCTGCGTAGTTTGCAGTGCATTCGCACCATTCCTATCCCTGTCCCTGTCCCCGTCCCGACTTGTCTACATCTACATCTACATTTATACTCCGCAAGCCACCCAACGGTGTGTGGCGGAGGGCACTTTACGTGCCACTGTCATTACCTCCCTTTCCTGTTCCAGTCGCGTATGGTTCGCGGGAAGAACGACTGTCTGAAAGCCTCTGTGCGCGCTCTAATCTCTCTAATTTTACATTCGTGATCTCCTCGGGAGGTATAAGTAGGGGGAAGCAATATATTCGATACCTCATCCAGAAACGCACCCTCTCGAAACCTGGCGAGCAAGCTACACCGCGAAGCAGAGCGCCTCTCTTGCAGAGTCCGCCACTTGAGTTTGTTAAACATCTGCGTAACGCTATCACGGTTACCAAATAACCCTGTGACGAAACGCGCCGCTCTTCTTTGAATCTTCTCTATCTCCTCCGTCAACCCGATCTGGTACGGATCCCACACTGATGAGCAATACTCAAGTATAGGTCGAACGAGTGTTTTGTAAGCCACCTCCTTTGTTGATGGACTACATTTTCTAAGGACTCTCCCAATGAATCTCAACCTGGTACCCGCCTTACCAACAATTAATTTTATATGATCATTCCACTTCAAATCGTTCCGCACGCATACTCCCAGATATTTTACAGAAGTAACTGCTACCAGTGTTTGTTCCGCTATCATATAATCATACAATAAAGGATCCTTCTTTCTATGTATTCGCAATACATTACATTTGTCTATGTTAAGGGTCAGTTGCCACTCCCTGCACCAAGTGCCTATCCGCTGCAGATCTTCCTGCATTTCGCTACAATTTTCTAATGCTGCAACTTCTCTGTATACTACAGCATCATCCGCGAAAAGCCGCATGGAACTTCCGACACTATCTACTAGGTCATTTATATATATTGTGAAAAGCAATGGTCCCATAACACTCCCCTGTGGCACACCAGAGGTTACTTTAACGTCTGTAGACGTCTCTCCGTTGATAACAACATGCTGCGTTCTGTTTGCTAAAAACTCTTCAATCCAGCCACACAGCTGGTCTGATATTCCGTAGGCTCTTACTTTGTTTATCAGGCGACAGTGCGGAACTGTATCGAACGCCTTCCGGAAGTCAAGAAAAATAGCATCTACCTGGGAGCCTGTATCTAATATTTTCTGGGTCTCATGAACAAATAAAGCGAGTTGGGTCTCACACGATCGCTGTTTCCGGAATCCATGTTGATTCCTACATAGTAGATTCTGAGTTTCCAAAAACGACATGATATTCGAGCAAAAAACATGTTCTAAAATTCTACAACAGATCGACGTCAGAGATATAGGTCTATAGTTTTGCGCATCTGCTCGACGACCCTTCTTGAAGACTGGGACTACCTGTGCTCTTTTCCAATCATTTGGAACCTTCCGTTCCTCTAGAGACTTGCGGTACACGGCTGTTAGAAGGGGGGCAAGTTCTTTCGCGTACTCTGTGTAGAATCGAATTGGTATCCCGTCAGGTCCAGTGGACTTTCCTCTGTTGAGTGATTCCAGTTGCTTTTCTATTCCTTGGACATTTATTTCGATGTCAGCCATTTTTTCGTTTGTGCGAGGATTTAGAGAAGGAACTGCAGTGCGGTCTTCCTCTGTGAAACAGCTTTGGAAAAAGGTGTTTAGTATTTCAGCTTTACGCTTGTCATCCTCTGTTTCAATGCCATCATCATCCCGGAGTGTCTGGATATGCTGTTTCGAGCCACTTACTGATTTAACGTAAGACCAGAACTTCCTAGGATTTTCTGTCAAGTCGGTACATAGAATTTTACTTTCGAATTCACCGAACGCTTCACGCATAGCCCTCCTTACGCTAACTTTGACATCATTTAGCTTCTGTTTGTCTGAGAGGTTTTGGCTGCGTTTAAACTTGCAGTGAAGCTCTCTTTGCTTTCGCAGTAGTTTCCTAACTTTGTTGTTGTACCACGGTGGGTTTTTCCCGTCCCTCACAGTTTTACTCGGCACGTACCTGTCTAAAACGCATTTTACGATTGCCTTGAACTTTTTCCATAAACACTCAACATTGTCAGTGTCGGAACAGAAATTTTCGTTTTGATCTGTTAGGTAGTCTGAAATCTGCCTTCTATTACTCTTGCTAAACAGATAAACCTTCCGCCCTTTTTTTATATTCCTATTAACTTCCAAATTCAGGGATGCTGCAACGGCCTTATGATCACTGATTCCCTGTTCTGCACTTACAGAGTCGAAAAGTTCGGGTCTGTTTGTTACCAGTAGGTCCAAGATGTTATCTCCACGAGTCGGTTCTCTGTTTAATTGCTCGAGGTAATTTTCGGATAGTGCACTCAGTATAATGTCACTCGATGCTCTGTCCCTACCACCCGTCCTAAACATCTGAGTGTCCCAGTCTATATCTGGTAAATTGAAATCTCCACCTAAGACTATAACATGCTGAGAAAATTTATGTGAAATGTATTCCAAATTTTCTCTCAGTTGTTCTGCCACTAATGCTGCTGAGTCGGGGGGTCGGTAAAAGGAGCCAATTATTAACCTAGCTCGGTTGTTGAGTGTAACCTCCACCCATAATAATTCACAGGAACTATCCACTTCTACTTCACTACAGGATAAACTACTACTAACAGCGACGAACACTCCACCACCGGTTGCATGCAATCTATCCTTTCTAAACACCGTCTGTACCTTTGTACAGACTTGTCCCGACTTTGCTCGACTGCCGCTCGCTGCCGCTCGGGTCGTGGTCCATATGACAGCGCAAGCACGACAAACGTCTGCGGGACGAGACGAGACGAGACGAGACGACTAAGGAATAAGTTCGTGGTTACAAATCAAATTTGGAACTCAACACACCTACACAACAATAGGCGGTGACGTATTTCAGAAATCACCTGCCGATTCGTAGTGTTTTGTCGTTTTCAAAGTCTTCTTGGCAAACTTGGTTAGCACATTCTCCCTCAAACTGAGTTAATTACTGCATTTTCGTTCCATTACAGTAGTTTAAAAGGCTTAAGGAAGCATCTTTGTCACAACAGAAAGGTAGTTTGAAAATTGGGCTGGCGACATAACAAAAAAAAAAACAGTAAGGGAGCCAACAGCACCCGGGTTTCCCAGGCGGTCACCCATCCAAGTACTAGCCGGGCCCGATGATGCTTAACTTCGGTGATCGGACGAGAACCGGTGTATTCATCATGGTATGGCCGTTGGCGCTCATCTAATGTAGGAGCACGGCAGAATTCGCGTTCGGCTTTTCTCCCAACACACAAAATGTTAGTTTTCGGCCGCATTTGACGAAAGCGCTTCCTTCCGCAACCGCCAGTTCCTCGAGGACGGCGCGGGGAGGCACGCCCGGCGTCCCAGCAGAGTGACGGCCGAATTGGCGGGCGCACCGCCGCGTGTGTTAGACGCACTGCTGCTCGTTGCACCCCCTGTCATTCGCTGGGCGCGTGCAGCCTTAGACACTAGCGGAGGACGCATCTTGTCCCTGGTGTTCAGCGGAGGGCCTGTGCGGGGTGTGGCAGTGTCGTGCTGGAGGGCCCACTGGTAGCGATGTGGGCTTCCTCGCCTCGCCACGCCTCGCCTCGCCTCGCCTCACACCAGGTGTCTGCGTAGTTTGCAGTGCATTCGCACCATTCCTATCCCTGTCCCTGTCCCCGTCCCGACTTGTCCCGACTTTGCTCGACTGCCGCTCGCTGCCGCTCGGGTCGTGGTCCATATGACAGCGCAAGCACGACAAACGTCTGCGGGACGAGACGAGACGAGACGACTAAGGAATAAATTCGTGGTTACAAATCAAATTTGGAACTCAACACAGCTACACAACAATAGGCGGTGACGTATTTCAGAAATCACCTGCCGATTCGTAGTGTTTTGTCGTTTTCAAAGTCTTCTTGGCAAACTTGGTTAGCACATTCTCCCTCAAACTGAGTTAATTACTGCATTTTCGTTCCATTACAGTAGTTTAAAAGGCTTAAGGAAGCATCTTTGTCACAACAGAAAGGTAGTTTGAAAATTGGGCTGGCGACATAACAAAAAAAAAAACAGTAAGGGAGCCAACAGCACCCGGGTTTCCCAGGCGGTCACCCATCCAAGTACTAGCCGGGCCCGATGATGCTTAACTTCGGTGATCGGACGAGAACCGGTGTATTCATCATGGTATGGCCGTTGGCGCTCATCTAATGTAGGAGCACGGCAGAATTCGCGTTCGGCTTTTCTCCCAACACACAAAATGTTAGTTTTCGGCCGCATTTGACGAAAGCGCTTCCTTCCGCAACCGCCAGTTCCTCGAGGACGGCGCGGGGAGGCGCGCCCGGCGTCCCAGCAGAGTGACGGCCGAATTGGCGGGCGCACCGCCGCGTGTGTGAGACGCACTGCTGCTCGTTGCACCCCCTGTCATTCGCTGGGCGCGTGCAGCCTTCGACACTAGCGGAGGATGCATCTTGTCCCTGGTGTTCAGCGGAGGGCCTGTGCGGGGTGTGGCAGTGTCGTGCTGGAGGGCCCACTGGTAGCGATGTGGGGTTCCTCGCCTCGCCTCGCCTCGCCTCGCCTCGCCTCACACCAGGTGTCTGCGTAAGTTTGCAGTGCATTCGCACCATTCCTATCCCTGTCCCTGTCCCCGTCCCGACTTGTCCCGACTTTGCTCGACTGCCGCTCGCTGCCGCTCGGGTCGTGGTCCATATGACAGCGCAAGCACGACAAACGTCTGCGGGACGAGACGAGACGAGACGAGACGAGACGACTAAGGAATAAATTCGTGGTTACAAATCAAATTTGGAACTCTACACTCCTACACAACAATAGGCGGTGACGTATTTCAGAAATCACCTGCCGATTCGTACTGTTTTGTCGTTTTCAAAGTCTTCTTGGCAAACTTGGTTAGCACATTCTCCCTCAAACTGAGTTAATTACTGCATTTTCGTACCATTACAGTAGTTTAAAAGGCTTAAGGAAGCATCTTTGTCACAACAGAAAGGTAGTTTGAAAATTGGGCTGGCGACATTACAAAAAAAAAAAAAAAACAGGAAGGGAGCCAACAGCACCCGGGTTTCCCAGGCGGTCACCCATCCAAGTACTAGCCGGGCCCGATGGTGCTTAACTTCGGTGATCGGACGAGAACCGGTGTATTCATCATGGTATGGCCGTTGGCGCTCATCTAATGTAGGAGCACGGCAGAATTCGCGTTCGGCTTTTCTCCCAACACACAAAATGTTAGTTTTCGGCCGCATTTGACGAAAGCGCTTCCTTCCGCAACCGCCAGTTCCTCGAGGACGGCGCGGGGAGGCGCGCCCGGCGTCCCAGCAGAGTGACGGCCGAATTGGCGGGCGCACCGCCGCGTGTGTGAGACGCACTGCTGCTCGTTGCACCCCCTGTCATTCGCTGGGCGCGTGCAGCCTTCGACACTAGCGGAGGACGCATCTTGTCCCTGGTGTTCAGCGGAGGGCCTGTGCGGGGTGTGGCAGTGTCGTGCTGGAGGTCCCACTGGTAGCGATGTGGGCTTCCTCGCCTCGCCTCGCCTCGCCTCGCCTCGCCTCGCCTCTCCTCACACCAGGTGTCTGCGTAGTTTGCAGTGCATTCGCACCATTCCTATCCCTGTCCCTGTCCCCGTCCCGACTTGTCCCGACTTTGCTCGACTGCCGCTCGCTGCCGCTCGGGTCGTGGTCCATATGACAGCGCAAGCACGACAAACGTCTGCGGGACGAGACGAGACGAGACGAGACGAGACGACTAAGGAATAAATTCGTGGTTACAAATCAAATTTGGAACTCTACACTCCTACACAACAATAGGCGGTGACGTATTTCAGAAATCACCTGCCGATTCGTACTGTTTTGTCGTTTTCAAAGTCTTCTTGGCAAACTTGGTTAGCACATTCTCCCTCAAACTGAGTTAATTACTGCATTTTCGTACCATTACAGTAGTTTAAAAGGCTTAAAGAAGCATCTTTGTCACAACAGAAAGGTAGTTTGAAAATTGGGCTGGCGACACAACAAAAAAAAAAAAAACAGGAAGGGAGCCAGCAGCACCCGGGTTTCCCAGGCGGTCACCCATCCAAGTACTAGCCGGGCCCGATGATGCTTAACTTCGGTGATCGGACGAGAACCGGTGTATTCATCATGGTATGGCCGTTGGCGCTCATCTAATGTAGGAGCACGGCAGAATTCGCGTTCGGCTTTTCTCCCAACACACAAAATGTTAGTTTTCGGCCGCATTTGACGAAAGCGCTTCCTTCCGCAACCGCCAGTTCCTCGAGGACGGCGCGGGGAGGCACGCCCAGCGTCCCAGCAGAGTGACGGCCGAATTGGCGGGCGCACCGCCGCGTGTGTTAGACGCACTGCTGCTCGTTGCACCCCCTGTCATTCGCTGGGCGCGTGCAGCCTTCGACACTAGCGGAGGACGCATCTTGTCCCTGGTGTTCAGCGGAGGGCCTGTGCGGGGTGTGGCAGTGTCGTGCTGGAGGGCCCACTGGTAGCGATGTGGGCTTCCTCGCCTCGCCACGCCTCGCCTCGCCTCGCCTCACACCAGGTGTCTGCGTAGTTTGCAGTGCATTCGCACCATTCCTATCCCTGTCCCTGTCCCCGTCCCGACTTGTCCCGACTTTGCTCGACTGCCGCTCGCTGCCGCTCGGGTCGTGGTCCATATGACAGCGCAAGCACGACAAACGTCTGCGGGACGAGACGAGACGAGACGAGACGACTAAGGAATAAATTCGTGGTTACAAATCAAATTTGGAACTCAACACACCTACACATCAATAGGCGGTGACGTATTTCAGAAATCACCTGCCGATTCGTACTATTTTGTCGTTTTCAAAGTCTTCTTGGCAAACTTGGTTAGCACATTCTCCCTCAAACTGAGTTAATTACTGCATTTTTGTTCCATTACAGTAGTTTAAAAGGCTTAAGGAAGCATCTTTGTCACAACAGAAAGGTAGTTTGAAAATTGGGCTGGCGACATAACAAAAAAAAAAACAGTAAGGGAGCCAACAGCACCCGGGTTTCCCAGGCGGTCACCCATCCAAGTACTAGCCGGGCCCGATGATGCTTAACTTCGGTGATCGGACGAGAACCGGTGTATTCATCATGGTATGGCCGTTGGCGCTCATCTAATGTAGGAGCACGGCAGAATTCGCGTTCGGCTTTTCTCCCAACACACAAAATGTTAGTTTTCGGCCGCATTTGACGAAAGCGCTTCCTTCCGCAACCGCCAGTTGCTCGAGGACGGCGCGGGGAGGCGCGCCCGGCGTCCCAGCAGAGTGACGGCCGAATTGGCGGGCGCACCGCCGCGTGTGTGAGACGCACTGCTGCTCGTTGCACCCCCTGTCATTCGCTGGGCGCGTGCAGCCTTCGACACTAGCGGAGGACGCATCTTGTCCCTGGTGTTCAGCGGAGGGCCTGTGCGGGGTGTGGCAGTGTCGTGCTGGAGGGCCCACTGGTAGCGATGTGGGCTTCCTCGCCTCGCCTCGCCTCGCCTCGCCTCACACCAGGTGTCTGCGTAAGTTTGCAGTGCATTCGCACCATTCCTATCCCTGTCCCTGTCCCCGTCCCGACTTGTCCCGACTTTGCTCGACTGCCGCTCGCTGCCGCTCGGGTCGTAGTCCATATGACAGCGCAAGCACGACAAACGTCTGCGGGACGAGACGAGACGAGACGACTAAGGAATAAATTCGTGGTTACAAATCAAATTTGGAACTCTACACTCCTACACAACAATAGGCGGTGACGTATTTCAGAAATCACCTGCCGATTCGTACTGTTTTGTCGTTTTCAAAGTCTTCTTGGCAAACTTGGTTAGCACATTCTCCCTCAAACTGAGTTAATTACTGCATTTTCGTTCCATTACAGTAGTTTAAAAGGCTTAAGGAAGCATCTTTGTCACAACAGAAAGGTAGTTTGAAAATTGGGCTGGCGACATAACAAAAAAAAAACAGTAAGGGAGCCAACAGCACCCGGGTTTCCCAGGCGGTCACCCATCCAAGTACTAGCCGGGCCCGATGATGCTTAACTTCGGTGATCGGACGAGAACCGGTGTATTCATCATGGTATGGCCGTTGGCGCTCATCTAATGTAGGAGCACGGCAGAATTCGCGTTCGGCTTTTCTCCCAACACACAAAATGTTAGTTTTCGGCCGCATTTGACGAAAGCGCTTCCTTCCGCAACCGCCAGTTCCTCGAGGACGGCGCGGGGAGGCACGCCCAGCGTCCCAGCAGAGTGACGGCCGAATTGGCGGGCGCACCGCCGCGTGTGTTAGACGCACTGCTGCTCGTTGCACCCCCTGTCATTCGCTGGGCGCGTGCAGCCTTCGACACTAGCGGAGGACGCATCTTGTCCCTGGTGTTCAGCGGAGGGCCTGTGCGGGGTGAGGCAGTGTCGTGCTGGAGGGCCCACTGGTAGCGATGTGGGCTTCCTCGCCTCGCCACGCCTCGCCTCGCCTCGCCTCACACCAGGTGTCTGCGTAGTTTGCAGTGCATTCGCACCATTCCTATCCCTGTCCCTGTCCCCGTCCCGACTTGTCCCGACTTTGCTCGACTGCCGCTCGCTGCCGCTCGGGTCGTGGTCCATATGACAGCGCAAGCACGACAAACGTCTGCGGGACGAGACGAGACGAGACGAGACGACTAAGGAATAAATTCGTGGTTACAAATCAAATTTGGAACTCAACACACCTACACATCAATAGGCGGTGACGTATTTCAGAAATCACCTGCCGATTCGTACTATTTTGTCGTTTTCAAAGTCTTCTTGGCAAACTTGGTTAGCACATTCTCCCTCAAACTGAGTTAATTACTGCATTTTCGTTCCATTACAGTAGTTTAAAAGGCTTAAGGAAGCATCTTTGTCACAACAGAAAGGTAGTTTGAAAATTGGGCTGGCGACATAACAAAAAAAAAAAAAACAGTAAGGGAGCCAACAGCACCCGGGTTTCCCAGGCGGTCACCCATCCAAGTACTAGCCGGGCCCGATGATGCTTAACTTCGGTGATCGGACGAGAACCGGTGTATTCATCATGGTATGGCCGTTGGCGCTCATCTAATGTAGGAGCACGGCAGAATTCGCGTTCGGCTTTTCTCCCAACACACAAAATGTTAGTTTTCGGCCGCATTTGACGAAAGCGCTTCCTTCCGCAACCGCCAGTTCCTCGAGGACGGCGCGGGGAGGCACGCCCAGCGTCCCAGCAGAGTGACGGCCGAATTGGCGGGCGCACCGCCGCGTGTGTTAGACGCACTGCTGCTCGTTGCACCCCCTGTCATTCGCTGGGCGCGTGCAGCCTTCGACACTAGCGGAGGACGCATCTTGTCCCTGGTGTTCAGCGGAGGGCCTGTGCGGGGTGTGGCAGTGTCGTGCTGGAGGGCCCACTGGTAGCGATGTGGGCTTCCTCGCCTCGCCACGCCTCGCCTCGCCTCGCCTCACACCAGGTGTCTGCGTAGTTTGCAGTGCATTCGCACCATTCCTATCCCTGTCCCTGTCCCCGTCCCGACTTGTCCCGACTTTGCTCGACTGCCGCTCGCTGCCGCTCGGGTCGTGGTCCATATGACAGCGCAAGCACGACAAACGTCTGCGGGACGAGACGAGACGAGACGAGACGACTAAGGAATAAATTCGTGGTTACAAATCAAATTTGGAACTCAACACACCTACACATCAATAGGCGGTGACGTATTTCAGAAATCACCTGCCGATTCGTACTATTTTGTCGTTTTCAAAGTCTTCTTGGCAAACTTGGTTAGCACATTCTCCCTCAAACTGAGTTAATTACTGCATTTTTGTTCCATTACAGTAGTTTAAAAGGCTTAAGGAAGCATCTTTGTCACAACAGAAAGGTAGTTTGAAAATTGGGCTGGCGACATAACAAAAAAAAAAACAGTAAGGGAGCCAACAGCACCCGGGTTTCCCAGGCGGTCACCCATCCAAGTACTAGCCGGGCCCGATGATGCTTAACTTCGGTGATCGGACGAGAACCGGTGTATTCATCATGGTATGGCCGTTGGCGCTCATCTAATGTAGGAGCACGGCAGAATTCGCGTTCGGCTTTTCTCCCAACACACAAAATGTTAGTTTTCGGCCGCATTTGACGAAAGCGCTTCCTTCCGCAACCGCCAGTTGCTCGAGGACGGCGCGGGGAGGCGCGCCCGGCGTCCCAGCAGAGTGATGGCCGAATTGGCGGGCGCACCGCCGCGTGTGTGAGACGCACTGCTGCTCGTTGCACCCCCTGTCATTCGCTGGGCGCGTGCAGCCTTAGACACTAGCGGAGGACGCATCTTGTCCCTGGTGTTCAGCGGAGGGCCTGTGCGGGGTGTGGCAGTGTCGTGCTGGAGGGCCCACTGGTAGCGATGTGGGCTTCCTCGCCTCGCCTCGCCTCACACCAGGTGTCTGCGTAAGTTTGCAGTGCATTCGCACCATTCCTATCCCTGTCCCTGTCCCCGTCCCGACTTGTCCCGACTTTGCTCGACTGCCGCTCGCTGCCGCTCGGGTCGTAGTCCATATGACAGCGCAAGCACGACAAACGTCTGCGGGACGAGACGAGACGAGACGACTAAGGAATAAATTCGTGGTTACAAATCAAATTTGGAACTCTACACTCCTACACAACAATAGGCGGTGACGTATTTCAGAAATCACCTGCCGATTCGTACTGTTTTGTCGTTTTCAAAGTCTTCTTGGCAAACTTGGTTAGCACATTCTCCCTCAAACTGAGTTAATTACTGCATTTTCGTTCCATTACAGTAGTTTAAAAGGCTTAAGGAAGCATCTTTGTCACAACAGAAAGGTAGTTTGAAAATTGGGCTGGCGACATAACAAAAAAAAAAACAGTAAGGGAGCCAACAGCACCCGGGTTTCCCAGGCGGTCACCCATCCAAGTACTAGCCGGGCCCGATGATGCTTAACTTCGGTGATCGGACGAGAACCGGTGTATTCATCATGGTATGGCCGTTGGCGCTCATCTAATGTAGGAGCACGGCAGAATTCGCGTTCGGCTTTTCTCCCAACACACAAAATGTTAGTTTTCGGCCGCATTTGACGAAAGCGCTTCCTTCCGCAACCGCCAGTTCCTCGAGGACGGCGCGGGGAGGCACGCCCAGCGTCCCAGCAGAGTGACGGCCGAATTGGCGGGCGCACCGCCGCGTGTGTTAGACGCACTGCTGCTCGTTGCACCCCCTGTCATTCGCTGGGCGCGTGCAGCCTTCGACACTAGCGGAGGACGCATCTTGTCCCTGGTGTTCAGCGGAGGGCCTGTGCGGGGTGTGGCAGTGTCGTGCTGGAGGGCCCACTGGTAGCGATGTGGGCTTCCTCGCCTCGCCACGCCTCGCCTCGCCTCGCCTCACACCAGGTGTCTGCGTAGTTTGCAGTGCATTCGCACCATTCCTATCCCTGTCCCTGTCCCCGTCCCGACTTGTCCCGACTTTGCTCGACTGCCGCTCGCTGCCGCTCGGGTCGTGGTCCATATGACAGCGCAAGCACGACAAACGTCTGCGGGACGAGACGAGACGAGACGAGACGACTAAGGAATAAATTCGTGGTTACAAATCAAATTTGGAACTCAACACACCTACACATCAATAGGCGGTGACGTATTTCAGAAATCACCTGCCGATTCGTACTATTTTGTCGTTTTCAAAGTCTTCTTGGCAAACTTGGTTAGCACATTCTCCCTCAAACTGAGTTAATTACTGCATTTTTGTTCCATTACAGTAGTTTAAAAGGCTTAAGGAAGCATCTTTGTCACAACAGAAAGGTAGTTTGAAAATTGGGCTGGCGACATAACAAAAAAAAAAACAGTAAGGGAGCCAACAGCACCCGGGTTTCCCAGGCGGTCACCCATCCAAGTACTAGCCGGGCCCGATGATGCTTAACTTCGGTGATCGGACGAGAACCGGTGTATTCATCATGGTATGGCCGTTGGCGCTCATCTAATGTAGGAGCACGGCAGAATTCGCGTTCGGCTTTTCTCCCAACACACAAAATGTTAGTTTTCGGCCGCATTTGACGAAAGCGCTTCCTTCCGCAACCGCCAGTTGCTCGAGGACGGCGCGGGGAGGCGCGCCCGGCGTCCCAGCAGAGTGACGGCCGAATTGGCGGGCGCACCGCCGCGTGTGTGAGACGCACTGCTGCTCGTTGCACCCCCTGTCATTCGCTGGGCGCGTGCAGCCTTAGACACTAGCGGAGGACGCATCTTGTCCCTGGTGTTCAGCGGAGGGCCTGTGCGGGGTGTGGCAGTGTCGTGCTGGAGGGCCCACTGGTAGCGATGTGGGCTTCCTCGCCTCGCCTCGCCTCGCCTCGCCTCACACCAGGTGTCTGCGTAAGTTTGCAGTGCATTCGCACCATTCCTATCCCTGTCCCTGTCCCCGTCCCGACTTGTCCCGACTTTGCTCGAATGCCGCTCGCTGCCGCTCGGGTCGTAGTCCATATGACAGCGCAAGCACGACAAACGTCTGCGGGACGAGACGAGACGAGACGACTAAGGAATAAATTCGTGGTTACAAATCAAATTTGGAACTCTACACTCCTACACAACAATAGGCGGTGACGTATTTCAGAAATCACCTGCCGATTCGTACTGTTTTGTCGTTTTCAAAGTCTTCTTGGCAAACTTGGTTAGCACATTCTCCCTCAAACTGAGTTAATTACTGCATTTTCGTTCCATTACAGTAGTTTAAAAGGCTTAAGGAAGCATCTTTGTCACAACAGAAAGGTAGTTTGAAAATTGGGCTGGCGACATAACAAAAAAAAAACAGTAAGGGAGCCAACAGCACCCGGGTTTCCCAGGCGGTCACCCATCCAAGTACTAGCCGGGCCCGATGATGCTTAACTTCGGTGATCGGACGAGAACCGGTGTATTCATCATGGTATGGCCGTTGGCGCTCATCTAATGTAGGAGCACGGCAGAATTCGCGTTCGGCTTTTCTCCCAACACACAAAATGTTAGTTTTCGGCCGCATTTGACGAAAGCGCTTCCTTCCGCAACCGCCAGTTCCTCGAGGACGGCGCGGGGAGGCACGCCCAGCGTCCCAGCAGAGTGACGGCCGAATTGGCGGGCGCACCGCCGCGTGTGTTAGACGCACTGCTGCTCGTTGCACCCCCTGTCATTCGCTGGGCGCGTGCAGCCTTCGACACTAGCGGAGGACGCATCTTGTCCCTGGTGTTCAGCGGAGGGCCTGTGCGGGGTGTGGCAGTGTCGTGCTGGAGGGCCCACTGGTAGCGATGTGGGCTTCCTCGCCTCGCCACGCCTCGCCTCGCCTCGCCTCACACCAGGTGTCTGCGTAGTTTGCAGTGCATTCGCACCATTCCTATCCCTGTCCCTGTCCCCGTCCCGACTTGTCCCGACTTTGCTCGACTGCCGCTCGCTGCCGCTCGGGTCGTGGTCCATATGACAGCGCAAGCACGACAAACGTCTGCGGGACGAGACGAGACGAGACGAGACGACTAAGGAATAAATTCGTGGTTACAAATCAAATTTGGAACTCAACACACCTACACATCAATAGGCGGTGACGTATTTCAGAAATCACCTGCCGATTCGTACTATTTTGTCGTTTTCAAAGTCTTCTTGGCAAACTTGGTTAGCACATTCTCCCTCAAACTGAGTTAATTACTGCATTTTCGTTCCATTACAGTAGTTTAAAAGGCTTAAGGAAGCATCTTTGTCACAACAGAAAGGTAGTTTGAAAATTGGGCTGGCGACATAACAAAAAAAAAACAGTAAGGGAGCCAACAGCACCCGGGTTTCCCAGGCGGTCACCCATCCAAGTACTAGCCGGGCCCGATGATGCTTAACTTCGGTGATCGGACGAGAACCGGTGTATTCATCATGGTATGGCCGTTGGCGCTCATCTAATGTAGGAGCACGGCAGAATTCGCGTTCGGCTTTTCTCCCAACACACAAAATGTTAGTTTTCGGCCGCATTTGACGAAAGCGCTTCCTTCCGCAACCGCCAGTTGCTCGAGGACGGCGCGGGGAGGCGCGCCCGGCGTCCCAGCAGAGTGACGGCCGAATTGGCGGGCGCACCGCCGCGTGTGTGAGACGCACTGCTGCTCGTTGCACCCCCTGTCATTCGCTGGGCGCGTGCAGCCTTCGACACTAGCGGAGGACGCATCTTGTCCCTGGTGTTCAGCGGAGGGCCTGTGCGGGGTGTGGCAGTGTCGTGCTGGAGGGCCCACTGGTAGCGATGTGGGCTTCCTCGCCTCGCCACGCCTCGCCTCGCCTCGCCTCACACCAGGTGTCTGCGTAGTTTGCAGTGCATTCGCACCATTCCTATCCCTGTCCCTGTCCCCGTCCCGACTTGTCCCGACTTTGCTCGACTGCCGCTCGCTGCCGCTCGGGTCGTGGTCCATATGACAGCGCAAGCACGACAAACGTCTGCGGGACGAGACGAGACGAGACGAGACGACTAAGGAATAAATTCGTGGTTACAAATCAAATTTGGAACTCAACACACCTACACATCAATAGGCGGTGACGTATTTCAGAAATCACCTGCCGATTCGTACTATTTTGTCGTTTTCAAAGTCTTCTTGGCAAACTTGGTTAGCACATTCTCCCTCAAACTGAGTTAATTACTGCATTTTCGTTCCATTACAGTAGTTTAAAAGGCTTAAGGAAGCATCTTTGTCACAACAGAAAGGTAGTTTGAAAATTGGGCTGGCGACATAACAAAAAAAAAACAGTAAGGGAGCCAACAGCACCCGGGTTTCCCAGGCGGTCACCCATCCAAGTACTAGCCGGGCCCGATGATGCTTAACTTCGGTGATCGGACGAGAACCGTGTATTCATCATGGTATGGCCGTTGGCGCTCATCTAATGTAGGAGCACGGCAGAATTCGCGTTCGGCTTTTCTCCCAACACACAAAATGTTAGTTTTCGGCCGCATTTGACGAAAGCGCTTCCTTCCGCAACCGCCAGTTGCTCGAGGACAGCGCGGGGAGGCGCGCCCGGCGTCCCAGCAGAGTGACGGCCGAATTGGCGGGCGCACCGCCGCGTGTGTGAGACGCACTGCTGCTCGTTGCACCCCCTGTCATTCGCTGGGCGCGTGCAGCCTTAGACACTAGACGAGGACGCATCTTGTCCCTGGTGTTCAGCGGAGGGCCTGTGCGGGGTGTGGCAGTGTCGTGCTGGAGGGCCCACTGGTAGCGATGTGGGCTTCCTCGCCTCGCCTCGCCTCGCCTCGCCTCACACCAGGTGTCTGCGTAAGTTTGCAGTGCATTCGCACCATTCCTATCCCTGTCCCTGTCCCCGTCCCGACTTGTCCCGACTTTGCTCGACTGCCTCTCGCTGCCGCTCGGGTCGTAGTCCATATGACAGCGCAAGCACGACAAACGTCTGCGGGACGAGACGAGACGAGACGACTAAGGAATAAATTCGTGGTTACAAATCAAATTTGGAACTCTACACTCCTACACAACAATAGGCGGTGACGTATTTCAGAAATCACCTGCCGATTCGTAGTGTTTTGTCGTTTTCAAAGTCTTCTTGGCAAACTTGGTTAGCACATTCTCCCTCAAACTGAGTTAATTACTGCATTTTCGTTCCATTACAGTAGTTTAAAAGGCTTAAGGAAGCATCTTTGTCACAACAGAAAGGTAGTTTGAAAATTGGGCTGGCGACATAACAAAAAAAAAACAGTAAGGGAGCCAACAGCACCCGGGTTTCCCAGGCGGTCACCCATCCAAGTACTAGCCGGGCCCGATGATGCTTAACTTCGGTGATCGGACGAGAACCGTGTATTCATCATGGTATGGCCGTTGGCGCTCATCTAATGTAGGAGCACGGCAGAATTCGCGTTCGGCTTTTCTCCCAACACACAAAATGTTAGTTTTCGGCCGCATTTGACGAAAGCGCTTCCTTCCGCAACCGCCAGTTGCTCGAGGACAGCGCGGGGAGGCGCGCCCGGCGTCCCAGCAGAGTGACGGCCGAATTGGCGGGCGCACCGCCGCGTGTGTGAGACGCACTGCTGCTCGTTGCACCCCCTGTCATTCGCTGGGCGCGTGCAGCCTTAGACACTAGACGAGGACGCATCTTGTCCCTGGTGTTCAGCGGAGGGCCTGTGCGGGGTGTGGCAGTGTCGTGCTGGAGGGCCCACTGGTAGCGATGTGGGCTTCCTCGCCTCGCCTCGCCTCGCCTCGCCTCACACCAGGTGTCTGCGTAAGTTTGCAGTGCATTCGCACCATTCCTATCCCTGTCCCTGTCCCCGTCCCGACTTGTCCCGACTTTGCTCGACTGCCTCTCGCTGCCGCTCGGGTCGTAGTCCATATGACAGCGCAAGCACGACAAACGTCTGCGGGACGAGACGAGACGAGACGACTAAGGAATAAATTCGTGGTTACAAATCAAATTTGGAACTCTACACTCCTACACAACAATAGGCGGTGACGTATTTCAGAAATCACCTGCCGATTCGTAGTGTTTTGTCGTTTTCAAAGTCTTCTTGGCAAACTTGGTTAGCACATTCTCCCTCAAACTGAGTTAATTACTGCATTTTCGTTCCATTACAGTAGTTTAAAAGGCTTAAGGAAGCATCTTTGTCACAACAGAAAGGTAGTTTGAAAATTGGGCTGGCGACATAACAAAAAAAAAACAGTAAGGGAGCCAACAGCACCCGGGTTTCCCAGGCGGTCACCCATCCAAGTACTAGCCGGGCCCGATGATGCTTAACTTCGGTGATCGGACGAGAACCGGTGTATTCATCATGGTATGGCCGTTGGCGCTCATCTAATGTAGGAGCACGGCATAATTCGCGTTCGGCTTTTCTCCCAACACACAAAATGTTAGTTTTCGGCCGCATTTGACGAAAGCGCTTCCTTCCGCAACCGCCAGTTCCTCGAGGACGGCGCGGGGAGGCACGCCCAGCGTCCCAGCAGAGTGACGGCCGAATTGGCGGGCGCACCGCCGCGTGTGTTAGACGCACTGCTGCTCGTTGCACCCCCTGTCATTCGCTGGGCGCGTGCAGCCTTCGACACTAGCGGAGGACGCATCTTGTCCCTGGTGTTCAGCGGAGGGCCTGTGCGGGGTGTGGCAGTGTCGTGCTGGAGGGCCCACTGGTAGCGATGTGGGCTTCCTCGCCTCGCCACGCCTCGCCTCGCCTCGCCTCACACCAGGTGTCTGCGTAGTTTGCAGTGCATTCGCACCATTCCTATCCCTGTCCCTGTCCCCGTCCCGACTTGTCCCGACTTTGCTCGACTGCCGCTCGCTGCCGCTCGGGTCGTGGTCCATATGACAGCGCAAGCACGACAAACGTCTGCGGGACGAGACGAGACGAGACGAGACGACTAAGGAATAAATTCGTGGTTACAAATCAAATTTGGAACTCAACACACCTACACATCAATAGGCGGTGACGTATTTCAGAAATCACCTGCCGATTCGTACTATTTTGTCGTTTTCAAAGTCTTCTTGGCAAACTTGGTTAGCACATTCTCCCTCAAACTGAGTTAATTACTGCATTTTCGTTCCATTACAGTAGTTTAAAAGGCTTAAGGAAGCACCTTTGTCACAACAGAAAGGTAGTTTGAAAATTGGGCTGGCGACATAACAAAAAAAAAACAGTAAGGGAGCCAACAGCACCCGGGTTTCCCAGGCGGTCACCCATCCAAGTACTAGCCGGGCCCGATGATGCTTAACTTCGGTGATCGGACGAGAACCGGTGTATTCATCATGGTACGGCCGTTGGCGCTCATCTAATGTAGGAGCACGGCAGAATTCGCGTTCGGCTTTTCTCCCAACACACAAAATGTTAGTTTTCGGCCGCATTTGACGAAAGCGCTTCCTTCCGCAACCGCCAGTTGCTCGAGGACGGCGCGGGGAGGCGCGCCCGGCGTCCCAGCAGAGTGACGGCCGAATTGGCGGGCGCACCGCCGCGTGTGTGAGACGCACTGCTGCTCGTTGCACCCCCTGTCATTCGCTGGGCGCGTGCAGCCTTCGACACTAGCGGAGGACGCATCTTGTCCCTGGTGTTCAGCGGAGGGCCTGTGCGGGGTGTGGCAGTGTCGTGCTGGAGGGCCCACTGGTAGCGATGTGGGCTTCCTCGCCTCGCCACGCCTCGCCTCGCCTCGCCTCACACCAGGTGTCTGCGTAGTTTGCAGTGCATTCGCACCATTCCTATCCCTGTCCCTGTCCCCGTCCCGACTTGTCCCGACTTTGCTCGACTGCCGCTCGCTGCCGCTCGGGTCGTGGTCCATATGACAGCGCAAGCACGACAAACGTCTGCGGGACGAGACGAGACGAGACGAGACGACTAAGGAATAAATTCGTGGTTACAAATCAAATTTGGAACTCAACACACCTACACATCAATAGGCGGTGACGTATTTCAGAAATCACCTGCCGATTCGTACTATTTTGTCGTTTTCAAAGTCTTCTTGGCAAACTTGGTTAGCACATTCTCCCTCAAACTGAGTTAATTACTGCATTTTCGTTCCATTACAGTAGTTTAAAAGGCTTAAGGAAGCATCTTTGTCACAACAGAAAGGTAGTTTGAAAATTGGGCTGGCGACATAACAAAAAAAAAACAGTAAGGGAGCCAACAGCACCCGGGTTTCCCAGGCGGTCACCCATCCAAGTACTAGCCGGGCCCGATGATGCTTAACTTCGGTGATCGGACGAGAACCGTGTATTCATCATGGTATGGCCGTTGGCGCTCATCTAATGTAGGAGCACGGCAGAATTCGCGTTCGGCTTTTCTCCCAACACACAAAATGTTAGTTTTCGGCCGCATTTGACGAAAGCGCTTCCTTCCGCAACCGCCAGTTGCTCGAGGACAGCGCGGGGAGGCGCGCCCGGCGTCCCAGCAGAGTGACGGCCGAATTGGCGGGCGCACCGCCGCGTGTGTGAGACGCACTGCTGCTCGTTGCACCCCCTGTCATTCGCTGGGCGCGTGCAGCCTTAGACACTAGCGGAGGACGCATCTTGTCCCTGGTGTTCAGCGGAGGGCCTGTGCGGGGTGTGGCAGTGTCGTGCTGGAGGGCCCACTGGTAGCGATGTGGGCTTCCTCGCCTCGCCTCGCCTCGCCTCGCCTCACACCAGGTGTCTGCGTAAGTTTGCAGTGCATTCGCACCATTCCTATCCCTGTCCCTGTCCCCGTCCCGACTTGTCCCGACTTTGCTCGACTGCCTCTCGCTGCCGCTCGGGTCGTAGTCCATATGACAGCGCAAGCACGACAAACGACTGCGGGACGAGACGAGACGAGACGACTAAGGAATAAATTCGTGCTTACAAATCAAATTTGGAACTCTACACTCCTACACAACAATAGGCGGTGACGTATTTCAGAAATCACCTGCCGATTCGTAGTGTTTTGTCGTTTTCAAAGTCTTCTTGGCAAACTTGGTTAGCACATTCTCCCTCAAACTGAGTTAATTACTGCATTTTCGTTCCATTACAGTAGTTTAAAAGGCTTAAGGAAGCATCTTTGTCACAACAGAAAGGTAGTTTGAAAATTGGGCTGGCGACATAACAAAAAAAAAACAGTAAGGGAGCCAACAGCACCCGGGTTTCCCAGGCGGTCACCCATCCAAGTACTAGCCGGGCCCGATGATGCTTAACTTCGGTGATCGGACGAGAACCGGTGTATTCATCATGGTATGGCCGTTGGCGCTCATCTAATGTAGGAGCACGGCAGAATTCGCGTTCGGCTTTTCTCCCAACACACAAAATGTTAGTTTTCGGCCGCATTTGACGAAAGCGCTTCCTTCCGCAACCGCCAGTTCCTCGAGGACGGCGCGGGGAGGCACGCCCAGCGTCCCAGCAGAGTGACGGCCGAATTGGCGGGCGCACCGCCGCGTGTGTTAGACGCACTGCTGCTCGTTGCACCCCCTGTCATTCGCTGGGCGCGTGCAGCCTTCGACACTAGCGGAGGACGCATCTTGTCCCTGGTGTTCAGCGGAGGGCCTGTGCGGGGTGTGGCAGTGTCGTGCTGGAGGGCCCACTGGTAGCGATGTGGGCTTCCTCGCCTCGCCACGCCTCGCCTCGCCTCGCCTCACACCAGGTGTCTGCGTAGTTTGCAGTGCATTCGCACCATTCCTATCCCTGTCCCTGTCCCCGTCCCGACTTGTCCCGACTTTGCTCGACTGCCGCTCGCTGCCGCTCGGGTCGTGGTCCATATGACAGCGCAAGCACGACAAACGTCTGCGGGACGAGACGAGACGAGACGAGACGACTAAGGAATAAATTCGTGGTTACAAATCAAATTTGGAACTCAACACACCTACACATCAATAGGCGGTGACGTATTTCAGAAATCACCTGCCGATTCGTACTATTTTGTCGTTTTCAAAGTCTTCTTGGCAAACTTGGTTAGCACATTCTCCCTCAAACTGAGTTAATTACTGCATTTTCGTTCCATTACAGTAGTTTAAAAGGCTTAAGGAAGCATCTTTGTCACAACAGAAAGGTAGTTTGAAAATTGGGCTGGCGACATAACAAAAAAAAAACAGTAAGGGAGCCAACAGCACCCGGGTTTCCCAGGCGGTCACCCATCCAAGTACTAGCCGGGCCCGATGATGCTTAACTTCGGTGATCGGACGAGAACCGGTGTATTCATCATGGTATGGCCGTTGGCGCTCATCTAATGTAGGAGCACGGCAGAATTCGCGTTCGGCTTTTCTCCCAACACACAAAATGTTAGTTTTCGGCCGCATTTGACGAAAGCGCTTCCTTCCGCAACCGCCAGTTGCTCGAGGACGGCGCGGGGAGGCGCGCCCGGCGTCCCAGCAGAGTGACGGCCGAATTGGCGGGCGCACCGCCGCGTGTGTGAGACGCACTGCTGCTCGTTGCACCCCCTGTCATTCGCTGGGCGCGTGCAGCCTTCGACACTAGCGGAGGACGCATCTTGTCCCTGGTGTTCAGCGGAGGGCCTGTGCGGGGTGTGGCAGTGTCGTGCTGGAGGGCCCACTGGTAGCGATGTGGGCTTCCTCGCCTCGCCACGCCTCGCCTCGCCTCGCCTCACACCAGGTGTCTGCGTAGTTTGCAGTGCATTCGCACCATTCCTATCCCTGTCCCTGTCCCCGTCCCGACTTGTCCCGACTTTGCTCGACTGCCGCTCGCTGCCGCTCGGGTCGTGGTCCATATGACAGCGCAAGCACGACAAACGTCTGCGGGACGAGACGAGACGAGACGAGACGACTAAGGAATAAATTCGTGGTTACAAATCAAATTTGGAACTCAACACACCTACACATCAATAGGCGGTGACGTATTTCAGAAATCACCTGCCGATTCGTACTATTTTGTCGTTTTCAAAGTCTTCTTGGCAAACTTGGTTAGCACATTCTCCCTCAAACTGAGTTAATTACTGCATTTTCGTTCCATTACAGTAGTTTAAAAGGCTTAAGGAAGCATCTTTGTCACAACAGAAAGGTAGTTTGAAAATTGGGCTGGCGACATAACAAAAAAAAAACAGTAAGGGAGCCAACAGCACCCGGGTTTCCCAGGCGGTCACCCATCCAAGTACTAGCCGGGCCCGATGATGCTTAACTTCGGTGATCGGACGAGAACCGTGTATTCATCATGGTATGGCCGTTGGCGCTCATCTAATGTAGGAGCACGGCAGAATTCGCGTTCGGCTTTTCTCCCAACACACAAAATGTTAGTTTTCGGCCGCATTTGACGAAAGCGCTTCCTTCCGCAACCGCCAGTTGCTCGAGGACAGCGCGGGGAGGCGCGCCCGGCGTCCCAGCAGAGTGACGGCCGAATTGGCGGGCGCACCGCCGCGTGTGTGAGACGCACTGCTGCTCGTTGCACCCCCTGTCATTCGCTGGGCGCGTGCAGCCTTAGACACTAGACGAGGACGCATCTTGTCCCTGGTGTTCAGCGGAGGGCCTGTGCGGGGTGTGGCAGTGTCGTGCTGGAGGGCCCACTGGTAGCGATGTGGGCTTCCTCGCCTCGCCTCGCCTCGCCTCGCCTCACACCAGGTGTCTGCGTAAGTTTGCAGTGCATTCGCACCATTCCTATCCCTGTCCCTGTCCCCGTCCCGACTTGTCCCGACTTTGCTCGACTGCCTCTCGCTGCCGCTCGGGTCGTAGTCCATATGACAGCGCAAGCACGACAAACGTCTGCGGGACGAGACGAGACGAGACGACTAAGGAATAAATTCGTGGTTACAAATCAAATTTGGAACTCTACACTCCTACACAACAATAGGCGGTGACGTATTTCAGAAATCACCTGCCGATTCGTAGTGTTTTGTCGTTTTCAAAGTCTTCTTGGCAAACTTGGTTAGCACATTCTCCCTCAAACTGAGTTAATTACTGCATTTTCGTTCCATTACAGTAGTTTAAAAGGCTTAAGGAAGCATCTTTGTCACAACAGAAAGGTAGTTTGAAAATTGGGCTGGCGACATAACAAAAAAAAAACAGTAAGGGAGCCAACAGCACCCGGGTTTCCCAGGCGGTCACCCATCCAAGTACTAGCCGGGCCCGATGATGCTTAACTTCGGTGATCGGACGAGAACCGGTGTATTCATCATGGTATGGCCGTTGGCGCTCATCTAATGTAGGAGCACGGCATAATTCGCGTTCGGCTTTTCTCCCAACACACAAAATGTTAGTTTTCGGCCGCATTTGACGAAAGCGCTTCCTTCCGCAACCGCCAGTTCCTCGAGGACGGCGCGGGGAGGCACGCCCAGCGTCCCAGCAGAGTGACGGCCGAATTGGCGGGCGCACCGCCGCGTGTGTTAGACGCACTGCTGCTCGTTGCACCCCCTGTCATTCGCTGGGCGCGTGCAGCCTTCGACACTAGCGGAGGACGCATCTTGTCCCTGGTGTTCAGCGGAGGGCCTGTGCGGGGTGTGGCAGTGTCGTGCTGGAGGGCCCACTGGTAGCGATGTGGGCTTCCTCGCCTCGCCACGCCTCGCCTCGCCTCGCCTCACACCAGGTGTCTGCGTAGTTTGCAGTGCATTCGCACCATTCCTATCCCTGTCCCTGTCCCCGTCCCGACTTGTCCCGACTTTGCTCGACTGCCGCTCGCTGCCGCTCGGGTCGTGGTCCATATGACAGCGCAAGCACGACAAACGTCTGCGGGACGAGACGAGACGAGACGAGACGACTAAGGAATAAATTCGTGGTTACAAATCAAATTTGGAACTCAACACACCTACACATCAATAGGCGGTGACGTATTTCAGAAATCACCTGCCGATTCGTACTATTTTGTCGTTTTCAAAGTCTTCTTGGCAAACTTGGTTAGCACATTCTCCCTCAAACTGAGTTAATTACTGCATTTTCGTTCCATTACAGTAGTTTAAAAGGCTTAAGGAAGCACCTTTGTCACAACAGAAAGGTAGTTTGAAAATTGGGCTGGCGACATAACAAAAAAAAAACAGTAAGGGAGCCAACAGCACCCGGGTTTCCCAGGCGGTCACCCATCCAAGTACTAGCCGGGCCCGATGATGCTTAACTTCGGTGATCGGACGAGAACCGGTGTATTCATCATGGTACGGCCGTTGGCGCTCATCTAATGTAGGAGCACGGCAGAATTCGCGTTCGGCTTTTCTCCCAACACACAAAATGTTAGTTTTCGGCCGCATTTGACGAAAGCGCTTCCTTCCGCAACCGCCAGTTGCTCGAGGACGGCGCGGGGAGGCGCGCCCGGCGTCCCAGCAGAGTGACGGCCGAATTGGCGGGCGCACCGCCGCGTGTGTGAGACGCACTGCTGCTCGTTGCACCCCCTGTCATTCGCTGGGCGCGTGCAGCCTTCGACACTAGCGGAGGACGCATCTTGTCCCTGGTGTTCAGCGGAGGGCCTGTGCGGGGTGTGGCAGTGTCGTGCTGGAGGGCCCACTGGTAGCGATGTGGGCTTCCTCGCCTCGCCACGCCTCGCCTCGCCTCGCCTCACACCAGGTGTCTGCGTAGTTTGCAGTGCATTCGCACCATTCCTATCCCTGTCCCTGTCCCCGTCCCGACTTGTCCCGACTTTGCTCGACTGCCGCTCGCTGCCGCTCGGGTCGTGGTCCATATGACAGCGCAAGCACGACAAACGTCTGCGGGACGAGACGAGACGAGACGAGACGACTAAGGAATAAATTCGTGGTTACAAATCAAATTTGGAACTCAACACACCTACACATCAATAGGCGGTGACGTATTTCAGAAATCACCTGCCGATTCGTACTATTTTGTCGTTTTCAAAGTCTTCTTGGCAAACTTGGTTAGCACATTCTCCCTCAAACTGAGTTAATTACTGCATTTTCGTTCCATTACAGTAGTTTAAAAGGCTTAAGGAAGCATCTTTGTCACAACAGAAAGGTAGTTTGAAAATTGGGCTGGCGACATAACAAAAAAAAAACAGTAAGGGAGCCAACAGCACCCGGGTTTCCCAGGCGGTCACCCATCCAAGTACTAGCCGGGCCCGATGATGCTTAACTTCGGTGATCGGACGAGAACCGTGTATTCATCATGGTATGGCCGTTGGCGCTCATCTAATGTAGGAGCACGGCAGAATTCGCGTTCGGCTTTTCTCCCAACACACAAAATGTTAGTTTTCGGCCGCATTTGACGAAAGCGCTTCCTTCCGCAACCGCCAGTTGCTCGAGGACAGCGCGGGGAGGCGCGCCCGGCGTCCCAGCAGAGTGACGGCCGAATTGGCGGGCGCACCGCCGCGTGTGTGAGACGCACTGCTGCTCGTTGCACCCCCTGTCATTCGCTGGGCGCGTGCAGCCTTAGACACTAGCGGAGGACGCATCTTGTCCCTGGTGTTCAGCGGAGGGCCTGTGCGGGGTGTGGCAGTGTCGTGCTGGAGGGCCCACTGGTAGCGATGTGGGCTTCCTCGCCTCGCCTCGCCTCGCCTCGCCTCACACCAGGTGTCTGCGTAAGTTTGCAGTGCATTCGCACCATTCCTATCCCTGTCCCTGTCCCCGTCCCGACTTGTCCCGACTTTGCTCGACTGCCTCTCGCTGCCGCTCGGGTCGTAGTCCATATGACAGCGCAAGCACGACAAACGTCTGCGGGACGAGACGAGACGAGACGACTAAGGAATAAATTCGTGCTTACAAATCAAATTTGGAACTCTACACTCCTACACAACAATAGGCGGTGACGTATTTCAGAAATCACCTGCCGATTCGTAGTGTTTTGTCGTTTTCAAAGTCTTCTTGGCAAACTTGGTTAGCACATTCTCCCTCAAACTGAGTTAATTACTGCATTTTCGTTCCATTACAGTAGTTTAAAAGGCTTAAGGAAGCATCTTTGTCACAACAGAAAGGTAGTTTGAAAATTGGGCTGGCGACATAACAAAAAAAAACAGTAAGGGAGCCAACAGCACCCGGGTTTCCCAGGCGGTCACCCATCCAAGTACTAGCCGGGCCCGATGATGCTTAACTTCGGTGATCGGACGAGAACCGGTGTATTCATCATGGTATGGCCGTTGGCGCTCATCTAATGTAGGAGCACGGCATAATTCGCGTTCGGCTTTTCTCCCAACACACAAAATGTTAGTTTTCGGCCGCATTTGACGAAAGCGCTTCCTTCCGCAACCGCCAGTTCCTCGAGGACGGCGCGGGGAGGCACGCCCAGCGTCCCAGCAGAGTGACGGCCGAATTGGCGGGCGCACCGCCGCGTGTGTTAGACGCACTGCTGCTCGTTGCACCCCCTGTCATTCGCTGGGCGCGTGCAGCCTTCGACACTAGCGGAGGACGCATCTTGTCCCTGGTGTTCAGCGGAGGGCCTGTGCGGGGTGTGGCAGTGTCGTGCTGGAGGGCCCACTGGTAGCGATGTGGGCTTCCTCGCCTCGCCACGCCTCGCCTCGCCTCGCCTCACACCAGGTGTCTGCGTAGTTTGCAGTGCATTCGCACCATTCCTATCCCTGTCCCTGTCCCCGTCCCGACTTGTCCCGACTTTGCTCGACTGCCGCTCGCTGCCGCTCGGGTCGTGGTCCATATGACAGCGCAAGCACGACAAACGTCTGCGGGACGAGACGAGACGAGACGAGACGACTAAGGAATAAATTCGTGGTTACAAATCAAATTTGGAACTCAACACACCTACACATCAATAGGCGGTGACGTATTTCAGAAATCACCTGCCGATTCGTACTATTTTGTCGTTTTCAAAGTCTTCTTGGCAAACTTGGTTAGCACATTCTCCCTCAAACTGAGTTAATTACTGCATTTTCGTTCCATTACAGTAGTTTAAAAGGCTTAAGGAAGCACCTTTGTCACAACAGAAAGGTAGTTTGAAAATTGGGCTGGCGACATAACAAAAAAAAAACAGTAAGGGAGCCAACAGCACCCGGGTTTCCCAGGCGGTCACCCATCCAAGTACTAGCCGGGCCCGATGATGCTTAACTTCGGTGATCGGACGAGAACCGGTGTATTCATCATGGTATGGCCGTTGGCGCTCATCTAATGTAGGAGCACGGCAGAATTCGCGTTCGGCTTTTCTCCCAACACACAAAATGTTAGTTTTCGGCCGCATTTGACGAAAGCGCTTCCTTCCGCAACCGCCAGTTGCTCGAGGACGGCGCGGGGAGGCGCGCCCGGCGTCCCAGCAGAGTGACGGCCGAATTGGCGGGCGCACCGCCGCGTGTGTGAGACGCACTGCTGCTCGTTGCACCCCCTGTCATTCGCTGGGCGCGTGCAGCCTTCGACACTAGCGGAGGACGCATCTTGTCCCTGGTGTTCAGCGGAGGGCCTGTGCGGGGTGTGGCAGTGTCGTGCTGGAGGGCCCACTGGTAGCGATGTGGGCTTCCTCGCCTCGCCACGCCTCGCCTCGCCTCGCCTCACACCAGGTGTCTGCGTAGTTTGCAGTGCATTCGCACCATTCCTATCCCTGTCCCTGTCCCCGTCCCGACTTGTCCCGACTTTGCTCGACTGCCGCTCGCTGCCGCTCGGGTCGTGGTCCATATGACAGCGCAAGCACGACAAACGTCTGCGGGACGAGACGAGACGAGACGAGACGACTAAGGAATAAATTCGTGGTTACAAATCAAATTTGGAACTCAACACACCTACACATCAATAGGCGGTGACGTATTTCAGAAATCACCTGCCGATTCGTACTATTTTGTCGTTTTCAAAGTCTTCTTGGCAAACTTGGTTAGCACATTCTCCCTCAAACTGAGTTAATTACTGCATTTTCGTTCCATTACAGTAGTTTAAAAGGCTTAAGGAAGCATCTTTGTCACAACAGAAAGGTAGTTTGAAAATTGGGCTGGCGACATAACAAAAAAAAAACAGTAAGGGAGCCAACAGCACCCGGGTTTCCCAGGCGGTCACCCATCCAAGTACTAGCCGGGCCCGATGATGCTTAACTTCGGTGATCGGACGAGAACCGTGTATTCATCATGGTATGGCCGTTGGCGCTCATCTAATGTAGGAGCACGGCAGAATTCGCGTTCGGCTTTTCTCCCAACACACAAAATGTTAGTTTTCGGCCGCATTTGACGAAAGCGCTTCCTTCCGCAACCGCCAGTTGCTCGAGGACAGCGCGGGGAGGCGCGCCCGGCGTCCCAGCAGAGTGACGGCCGAATTGGCGGGCGCACCGCCGCGTGTGTGAGACGCACTGCTGCTCGTTGCACCCCCTGTCATTCGCTGGGCGCGTGCAGCCTTAGACACTAGACGAGGACGCATCTTGTCCCTGGTGTTCAGCGGAGGGCCTGTGCGGGGTGTGGCAGTGTCGTGCTGGAGGGCCCACTGGTAGCGATGTGGGCTTCCTCGCCTCGCCTCGCCTCGCCTCGCCTCACACCAGGTGTCTGCGTAAGTTTGCAGTGCATTCGCACCATTCCTATCCCTGTCCCTGTCCCCGTCCCGACTTGTCCCGACTTTGCTCGACTGCCTCTCGCTGCCGCTCGGGTCGTAGTCCATATGACAGCGCAAGCACGACAAACGTCTGCGGGACGAGACGAGACGAGACGACTAAGGAATAAATTCGTGGTTACAAATCAAATTTGGAACTCTACACTCCTACACAACAATAGGCGGTGACGTATTTCAGAAATCACCTGCCGATTCGTAGTGTTTTGTCGTTTTCAAAGTCTTCTTGGCAAACTTGGTTAGCACATTCTCCCTCAAACTGAGTTAATTACTGCATTTTCGTTCCATTACAGTAGTTTAAAAGGCTTAAGGAAGCATCTTTGTCACAACAGAAAGGTAGTTTGAAAATTGGGCTGGCGACATAACAAAAAAAAAACAGTAAGGGAGCCAACAGCACCCGGGTTTCCCAGGCGGTCACCCATCCAAGTACTAGCCGGGCCCGATGATGCTTAACTTCGGTGATCGGACGAGAACCGGTGTATTCATCATGGTATGGCCGTTGGCGCTCATCTAATGTAGGAGCACGGCATAATTCGCGTTCGGCTTTTCTCCCAACACACAAAATGTTAGTTTTCGGCCGCATTTGACGAAAGCGCTTCCTTCCGCAACCGCCAGTTCCTCGAGGACGGCGCGGGGAGGCACGCCCAGCGTCCCAGCAGAGTGACGGCCGAATTGGCGGGCGCACCGCCGCGTGTGTTAGACGCACTGCTGCTCGTTGCACCCCCTGTCATTCGCTGGGCGCGTGCAGCCTTCGACACTAGCGGAGGACGCATCTTGTCCCTGGTGTTCAGCGGAGGGCCTGTGCGGGGTGTGGCAGTGTCGTGCTGGAGGGCCCACTGGTAGCGATGTGGGCTTCCTCGCCTCGCCACGCCTCGCCTCGCCTCGCCTCACACCAGGTGTCTGCGTAGTTTGCAGTGCATTCGCACCATTCCTATCCCTGTCCCTGTCCCCGTCCCGACTTGTCCCGACTTTGCTCGACTGCCGCTCGCTGCCGCTCGGGTCGTGGTCCATATGACAGCGCAAGCACGACAAACGTCTGCGGGACGAGACGAGACGAGACGAGACGACTAAGGAATAAATTCGTGGTTACAAATCAAATTTGGAACTCAACACACCTACACATCAATAGGCGGTGACGTATTTCAGAAATCACCTGCCGATTCGTACTATTTTGTCGTTTTCAAAGTCTTCTTGGCAAACTTGGTTAGCACATTCTCCCTCAAACTGAGTTAATTACTGCATTTTCGTTCCATTACAGTAGTTTAAAAGGCTTAAGGAAGCACCTTTGTCACAACAGAAAGGTAGTTTGAAAATTGGGCTGGCGACATAACAAAAAAAAAACAGTAAGGGAGCCAACAGCACCCGGGTTTCCCAGGCGGTCACCCATCCAAGTACTAGCCGGGCCCGATGATGCTTAACTTCGGTGATCGGACGAGAACCGGTGTATTCATCATGGTACGGCCGTTGGCGCTCATCTAATGTAGGAGCACGGCAGAATTCGCGTTCGGCTTTTCTCCCAACACACAAAATGTTAGTTTTCGGCCGCATTTGACGAAAGCGCTTCCTTCCGCAACCGCCAGTTGCTCGAGGACGGCGCGGGGAGGCGCGCCCGGCGTCCCAGCAGAGTGACGGCCGAATTGGCGGGCGCACCGCCGCGTGTGTGAGACGCACTGCTGCTCGTTGCACCCCCTGTCATTCGCTGGGCGCGTGCAGCCTTCGACACTAGCGGAGGACGCATCTTGTCCCTGGTGTTCAGCGGAGGGCCTGTGCGGGGTGTGGCAGTGTCGTGCTGGAGGGCCCACTGGTAGCGATGTGGGCTTCCTCGCCTCGCCACGCCTCGCCTCGCCTCGCCTCACACCAGGTGTCTGCGTAGTTTGCAGTGCATTCGCACCATTCCTATCCCTGTCCCTGTCCCCGTCCCGACTTGTCCCGACTTTGCTCGACTGCCGCTCGCTGCCGCTCGGGTCGTGGTCCATATGACAGCGCAAGCACGACAAACGTCTGCGGGACGAGACGAGACGAGACGAGACGACTAAGGAATAAATTCGTGGTTACAAATCAAATTTGGAACTCAACACACCTACACATCAATAGGCGGTGACGTATTTCAGAAATCACCTGCCGATTCGTACTATTTTGTCGTTTTCAAAGTCTTCTTGGCAAACTTGGTTAGCACATTCTCCCTCAAACTGAGTTAATTACTGCATTTTCGTTCCATTACAGTAGTTTAAAAGGCTTAAGGAAGCATCTTTGTCACAACAGAAAGGTAGTTTGAAAATTGGGCTGGCGACATAACAAAAAAAAAACAGTAAGGGAGCCAACAGCACCCGGGTTTCCCAGGCGGTCACCCATCCAAGTACTAGCCGGGCCCGATGATGCTTAACTTCGGTGATCGGACGAGAACCGTGTATTCATCATGGTATGGCCGTTGGCGCTCATCTAATGTAGGAGCACGGCAGAATTCGCGTTCGGCTTTTCTCCCAACACACAAAATGTTAGTTTTCGGCCGCATTTGACGAAAGCGCTTCCTTCCGCAACCGCCAGTTGCTCGAGGACAGCGCGGGGAGGCGCGCCCGGCGTCCCAGCAGAGTGACGGCCGAATTGGCGGGCGCACCGCCGCGTGTGTGAGACGCACTGCTGCTCGTTGCACCCCCTGTCATTCGCTGGGCGCGTGCAGCCTTAGACACTAGCGGAGGACGCATCTTGTCCCTGGTGTTCAGCGGAGGGCCTGTGCGGGGTGTGGCAGTGTCGTGCTGGAGGGCCCACTGGTAGCGATGTGGGCTTCCTCGCCTCGCCTCGCCTCGCCTCGCCTCACACCAGGTGTCTGCGTAAGTTTGCAGTGCATTCGCACCATTCCTATCCCTGTCCCTGTCCCCGTCCCGACTTGTCCCGACTTTGCTCGACTGCCTCTCGCTGCCGCTCGGGTCGTAGTCCATATGACAGCGCAAGCACGACAAACGTCTGCGGGACGAGACGAGACGAGACGACTAAGGAATAAATTCGTGCTTACAAATCAAATTTGGAACTCTACACTCCTACACAACAATAGGCGGTGACGTATTTCAGAAATCACCTGCCGATTCGTAGTGTTTTGTCGTTTTCAAAGTCTTCTTGGCAAACTTGGTTAGCACATTCTCCCTCAAACTGAGTTAATTACTGCATTTTCGTTCCATTACAGTAGTTTAAAAGGCTTAAGGAAGCATCTTTGTCACAACAGAAAGGTAGTTTGAAAATTGGGCTGGCGACATAACAAAAAAAAACAGTAAGGGAGCCAACAGCACCCGGGTTTCCCAGGCGGTCACCCATCCAAGTACTAGCCGGGCCCGATGATGCTTAACTTCGGTGATCGGACGAGAACCGGTGTATTCATCATGGTATGGCCGTTGGCGCTCATCTAATGTAGGAGCACGGCATAATTCGCGTTCGGCTTTTCTCCCAACACACAAAATGTTAGTTTTCGGCCGCATTTGACGAAAGCGCTTCCTTCCGCAACCGCCAGTTCCTCGAGGACGGCGCGGGGAGGCACGCCCAGCGTCCCAGCAGAGTGACGGCCGAATTGGCGGGCGCACCGCCGCGTGTGTTAGACGCACTGCTGCTCGTTGCACCCCCTGTCATTCGCTGGGCGCGTGCAGCCTTCGACACTAGCGGAGGACGCATCTTGTCCCTGGTGTTCAGCGGAGGGCCTGTGCGGGGTGTGGCAGTGTCGTGCTGGAGGGCCCACTGGTAGCGATGTGGGCTTCCTCGCCTCGCCACGCCTCGCCTCGCCTCGCCTCACACCAGGTGTCTGCGTAGTTTGCAGTGCATTCGCACCATTCCTATCCCTGTCCCTGTCCCCGTCCCGACTTGTCCCGACTTTGCTCGACTGCCGCTCGCTGCCGCTCGGGTCGTGGTCCATATGACAGCGCAAGCACGACAAACGTCTGCGGGACGAGACGAGACGAGACGAGACGACTAAGGAATAAATTCGTGGTTACAAATCAAATTTGGAACTCAACACACCTACACATCAATAGGCGGTGACGTATTTCAGAAATCACCTGCCGATTCGTACTATTTTGTCGTTTTCAAAGTCTTCTTGGCAAACTTGGTTAGCACATTCTCCCTCAAACTGAGTTAATTACTGCATTTTCGTTCCATTACAGTAGTTTAAAAGGCTTAAGGAAGCACCTTTGTCACAACAGAAAGGTAGTTTGAAAATTGGGCTGGCGACATAACAAAAAAAAAACAGTAA
Organism: Schistocerca cancellata; assembly: GCF_023864275.1. Classification (NCBI taxonomy): domain Eukaryota; kingdom Metazoa; phylum Arthropoda; class Insecta; order Orthoptera; family Acrididae; genus Schistocerca; species Schistocerca cancellata. The sequence continues at coordinate 71,928 of NW_026046368.1, forward strand.
GGGAGCCAACAGCACCCGGGTTTCCCAGGCGGTCACCCATCCAAGTACTAGCCGGGCCCGATGATGCTTAACTTCGGTGATCGGACGAGAACCGGTGTATTCATCATGGTACGGCCGTTGGCGCTCATCTAATGTAGGAGCACGGCAGAATTCGCGTTCGGCTTTTCTCCCAACACACAAAATGTTAGTTTTCGGCCGCATTTGACGAAAGCGCTTCCTTCCGCAACCGCCAGTTGCTCGAGGACGGCGCGGGGAGGCGCGCCCGGCGTCCCAGCAGAGTGACGGCCGAATTGGCGGGCGCACCGCCGCGTGTGTGAGACGCACTGCTGCTCGTTGCACCCCCTGTCATTCGCTGGGCGCGTGCAGCCTTCGACACTAGCGGAGGACGCATCTTGTCCCTGGTGTTCAGCGGAGGGCCTGTGCGGGGTGTGGCAGTGTCGTGCTGGAGGGCCCACTGGTAGCGATGTGGGCTTCCTCGCCTCGCCACGCCTCGCCTCGCCTCGCCTCACACCAGGTGTCTGCGTAGTTTGCAGTGCATTCGCACCATTCCTATCCCTGTCCCTGTCCCCGTCCCGACTTGTCCCGACTTTGCTCGACTGCCGCTCGCTGCCGCTCGGGTCGTGGTCCATATGACAGCGCAAGCACGACAAACGTCTGCGGGACGAGACGAGACGAGACGAGACGACTAAGGAATAAATTCGTGGTTACAAATCAAATTTGGAACTCAACACACCTACACATCAATAGGCGGTGACGTATTTCAGAAATCACCTGCCGATTCGTACTATTTTGTCGTTTTCAAAGTCTTCTTGGCAAACTTGGTTAGCACATTCTCCCTCAAACTGAGTTAATTACTGCATTTTCGTTCCATTACAGTAGTTTAAAAGGCTTAAGGAAGCATCTTTGTCACAACAGAAAGGTAGTTTGAAAATTGGGCTGGCGACATAACAAAAAAAAAACAGTAAGGGAGCCAACAGCACCCGGGTTTCCCAGGCGGTCACCCATCCAAGTACTAGCCGGGCCCGATGATGCTTAACTTCGGTGATCGGACGAGAACCGTGTATTCATCATGGTATGGCCGTTGGCGCTCATCTAATGTAGGAGCACGGCAGAATTCGCGTTCGGCTTTTCTCCCAACACACAAAATGTTAGTTTTCGGCCGCATTTGACGAAAGCGCTTCCTTCCGCAACCGCCAGTTGCTCGAGGACAGCGCGGGGAGGCGCGCCCGGCGTCCCAGCAGAGTGACGGCCGAATTGGCGGGCGCACCGCCGCGTGTGTGAGACGCACTGCTGCTCGTTGCACCCCCTGTCATTCGCTGGGCGCGTGCAGCCTTAGACACTAGCGGAGGACGCATCTTGTCCCTGGTGTTCAGCGGAGGGCCTGTGCGGGGTGTGGCAGTGTCGTGCTGGAGGGCCCACTGGTAGCGATGTGGGCTTCCTCGCCTCGCCTCGCCTCGCCTCGCCTCACACCAGGTGTCTGCGTAAGTTTGCAGTGCATTCGCACCATTCCTATCCCTGTCCCTGTCCCCGTCCCGACTTGTCCCGACTTTGCTCGACTGCCTCTCGCTGCCGCTCGGGTCGTAGTCCATATGACAGCGCAAGCACGACAAACGTCTGCGGGACGAGACGAGACGAGACGACTAAGGAATAAATTCGTGCTTACAAATCAAATTTGGAACTCTACACTCCTACACAACAATAGGCGGTGACGTATTTCAGAAATCACCTGCCGATTCGTAGTGTTTTGTCGTTTTCAAAGTCTTCTTGGCAAACTTGGTTAGCACATTCTCCCTCAAACTGAGTTAATTACTGCATTTTCGTTCCATTACAGTAGTTTAAAAGGCTTAAGGAAGCATCTTTGTCACAACAGAAAGGTAGTTTGAAAATTGGGCTGGCGACATAACAAAAAAAAACAGTAAGGGAGCCAACAGCACCCGGGTTTCCCAGGCGGTCACCCATCCAAGTACTAGCCGGGCCCGATGATGCTTAACTTCGGTGATCGGACGAGAACCGGTGTATTCATCATGGTATGGCCGTTGGCGCTCATCTAATGTAGGAGCACGGCATAATTCGCGTTCGGCTTTTCTCCCAACACACAAAATGTTAGTTTTCGGCCGCATTTGACGAAAGCGCTTCCTTCCGCAACCGCCAGTTCCTCGAGGACGGCGCGGGGAGGCACGCCCAGCGTCCCAGCAGAGTGACGGCCGAATTGGCGGGCGCACCGCCGCGTGTGTTAGACGCACTGCTGCTCGTTGCACCCCCTGTCATTCGCTGGGCGCGTGCAGCCTTCGACACTAGCGGAGGACGCATCTTGTCCCTGGTGTTCAGCGGAGGGCCTGTGCGGGGTGTGGCAGTGTCGTGCTGGAGGGCCCACTGGTAGCGATGTGGGTTTCCTCGCCTCGCCACGCCTCGCCTCGCCTCGCCTCACACCAGGTGTCTGCGTAGTTTGCAGTGCATTCGCACCATTCCTATCCCTGTCCCTGTCCCCGTCCCGACTTGTCCCGACTTTGCTCGACTGCCGCTCGCTGCCGCTCGGGTCGTGGTCCATATGACAGCGCAAGCACGACAAACGTCTGCGGGACGAGACGAGACGAGACGAGACGACTAAGGAATAAATTCGTGGTTACAAATCAAATTTGGAACTCAACACACCTACACATCAATAGGCGGTGACGTATTTCAGAAATCACCTGCCGATTCGTACTATTTTGTCTTTTTCAAAGTCTTCTTGGCAAACTTGGTTAGCACATTCTCCCTCAAACTGAGTTAATTACTGCATTTTCGTTCCATTACAGTAGTTTAAAAGGCTTAAGGAAGCACCTTTGTCACAACAGAAAGGTAGTTTGAAAATTGGGCTGGCGACATAACAAAAAAAAAACAGTAAGGGAGCCAACAGCACCCGGGTTTCCCAGGCGGTCACCCATCCAAGTACTAGCCGGGCCCGATGATGCTTAACTTCGGTGATCGGACGAGAACCGGTGTATTCATCATGGTATGGCCGTTGGCGCTCATCTAATGTAGGAGCACGGCAGAATTCGCGTTCGGCTTTTCTCCCAACACACAAAATGTTAGTTTTCGGCCGCATTTGACGAAAGCGCTTCCTTCCGCAACCGCCAGTTGCTCGAGGACGGCGCGGGGAGGCGCGCCCGGCGACCCAGCAGAGTGACGGCCGAATTGGCGGGCGCACCGCCGCGTGTGTGAGACGCACTGCTGCTCGTTGCACCCCCTGTCATTCGCTGGGCGCGTGCAGCCTTAGACACTAGCGGAGGACGCATCTTGTCCCTGGTGTTCAGCGGAGGGCCTGTGCGGGGTGTGGCAGTGTCGTGCTGGAGGGCCCACTGGTAGCGATGTGGGCTTCCTCGCCTCGCCTCGCCTCGCCTCGCCTCACACCAGGTGTCTGCGTAAGTTTGCAGTGCATTCGCACCATTCCTATCCCTGTCCCTGTCCCCGTCCCGACTTAACCCGACTTTGCTCGACTGCCTCTCGCTGCCGCTCGGGTCGTAGTCCATATGACAGCGCAAGCACGACAAACGTCTGCGGGACGAGACGAGACGAGACGACTAAGGAATAAATTCGTGGTTACAAATCAAATTTGGAACTCTACACTCCTACACAACAATAGGCGGTGACGTATTTCAGAAATCACCTGCCGATTCGTAGTGTTTTGTCGTTTTCAAAGTCTTCTTGGCAAACTTGGTTAGCACATTCTCCCTCAAACTGAGTTAATTACTGCATTTTCGTTCCATTACAGTAGTTTAAAAGGCTTAAGGAAGCATCTTTGTCACAACAGAAAGGTAGTTTGAAAATTGGGCTGGCGACATAACAAAAAAAAAACAGTAAGGGAGCCAACAGCACCCGGGTTTCCCAGGCGGTCACCCATCCAAGTACTAGCCGGGCCCGATGATGCTTAACTTCGGTGATCGGACGAGAACCGGTGTATTCATCATGGTATGGCCGTTGGCGCTTATCTAATGTAGGAGCACGGCAGAATTCGCGTTCGGCTTTTCTCCCAACACACAAAATGTTAGTTTTCGGCCGCATCTGACGAAAGCGCTTCCTTCCGCAACCGCCAGTTGCTCGAGGACGGCGCGGGGAGGCGCGCCCGGCGTCCCAGCAGAGTGACGGCCGAATTGGCGGGCGCACCGCCGCGTGTGTGAGACGCACTGCTGCTCGTTGCACCCCCTGTCATTCGCTGGGCGCGTGCAGCCTTCGACACTAGCGGAGGACGCATCTTGTCCCTGGTGTTCAGCGGAGGGCCTGTGCGGGGTGTGGCAGTGTCGTGCTGGAGGGCCCACTGGTAGCGATGTGGGCTTCCTCGCCTCGCCACGCCTCGCCTCGCCTCGCCTCACACCAGGTGTCTGCGTAGTTTGCAGTGCATTCGCACCATTCCTATCCCTGTCCCTGTCCCCGTCCCGACTTGTCCCGACTTTGCTCGACTGCCGCTCGCTGCCGCTCGGGTCGTGGTCCATATGACAGCGCAAGCACGACAAACGTCTGCGGGACGAGACGAGACGAGACGAGACGACTAAGGAATAAATTCGTGGTTACAAATCAAATTTGGAACTCAACACACCTACACATCAATAGGCGGTGACGTATTTCAGAAATCACCTGCCGATTCGTACTATTTTGTCGTTTTCAAAGTCTTCTTGGCAAACTTGGTTAGCACATTCTCCCTCAAACTGAGTTAATTACTGCATTTTCGTTCCATTACAGTAGTTTAAAAGGCTTAAGGAAGCATCTTTGTCACAACAGAAAGGTAGTTTGAAAATTGGGCTGGCGACATAACAAAAAAAAAACAGTAAGGGAACCAACAGCACCCGGGTTTCCCAGGCGGTCACCCATCCAAGTACTAGCCGGGCCCGATGATGCTTAACTTCGGTGATCGGACGAGAACCGTGTATTCATCATGGTATGGCCGTTGGCGCTCATCTAATGTAGGAGCACGGCAGAATTCGCGTTCGGCTTTTCTCCCAACACACAAAATGTTAGTTTTCGGCCGCATTTGACGAAAGCGCTTCCTTCCGCAACCGCCAGTTGCTCGAGGACAGCGCGGGGAGGCGCGCCCGGCGTCCCAGCAGAGTGACGGCCGAATTGGCGGGCGCACCGCCGCGTGTGTGAGACGCACTGCTGCTCGTTGCACCCCCTGTCATTCGCTGGGCGCGTGCAGCCTTAGACACTAGCGGAGGACGCATCTTGTCCCTGGTGTTCAGCGGAGGGCCTGTGCGGGGTGTGGCAGTGTCGTGCTGGAGGGCCCACTGGTAGCGATGTGGGCTTCCTCGCCTCGCCTCGCCTCGCCTCGCCTCACACCAGGTGTCTGCGTAAGTTTGCAGTGCATTCGCACCATTCCTATCCCTGTCCCTGTCCCCGTCCCGACTTGTCCCGACTTTGCTCGACTGCCTCTCGCTGCCGCTCGGGTCGTAGTCCATATGACAGCGCAAGCACGACAAACGTCTGCGGGACGAGACGAGACGAGACGACTAAGGAATAAATTCGTGGTTACAAATCAAATTTGGAACTCTACACTCCTACACAACAATAGGCGGTGACGTATTTCAGAAATCACCTGCCGATTCGTAGTGTTTTGTCGTTTTCAAAGTCTTCTTGGCAAACTTGGTTAGCACATTCTCCCTCAAACTGAGTTAATTACTGCATTTTCGTTCCATTACAGTAGTTTAAAAGGCTTAAGGAAGCATCTTTGTCACAACAGAAAGGTAGTTTGAAAATTGGGCTGGCGACATAACAAAAAAAAAAACAGTAAGGGAGCCAACAGCACCCGGGTTTCCCAGGCGGTCACCCATCCAAGTACTAGCCGGGCCCGATGATGCTTAACTTCGGTGATCGGACGAGAACCGGTGTATTCATCATGGTATGGCCGTTGGCGCTCATCTAATGTAGGAGCACGGCATAATTCGCGTTCGGCTTTTCTCCCAACACACAAAATGTTAGTTTTCGGCCGCATTTGACGAAAGCGCTTCCTTCCGCAACCGCCAGTTCCTCGAGGACGGCGCGGGGAGGCACGCCCAGCGTCCCAGCAGAGTGACGGCCGAATTGGCGGGCGCACCGCCGCGTGTGTTAGACGCACTGCTGCTCGTTGCACCCCCTGTCATTCGCTGGGCGCGTGCAGCCTTCGACACTAGCGGAGGACGCATCTTGTCCCTGGTGTTCAGCGGAGGGCCTGTGCGGGGTGTGGCAGTGTCGTGCTGGAGGGCCCACTGGTAGCGATGTGGGCTTCCTCGCCTCGCCACGCCTCGCCTCGCCTCGCCTCACACCAGGTGTCTGCGTAGTTTGCAGTGCATTCGCACCATTCCTATCCCTGTCCCTGTCCCCGTCCCGACTTGTCCCGACTTTGCTCGACTGCCGCTCGCTGCCGCTCGGGTCGTGGTCCATATGACAGCGCAAGCACGACAAACGTCTGCGGGACGAGACGAGACGAGACGAGACGACTAAGGAATAAATTCGTGGTTACAAATCAAATTTGGAACTCAACACACCTACACATCAATAGGCGGTGACGTATTTCAGAAATCACCTGCCGATTCGTACTATTTTGTCGTTTTCAAAGTCTTCTTGGCAAACTTGGTTAGCACATTCTCCCTCAAACTGAGTTAATTACTGCATTTTCGTTCCATTACAGTAGTTTAAAAGGCTTAAGGAAGCATCTTTGTCACAACAGAAAGGTAGTTTGAAAATTGGGCTGGCGACATAACAAAAAAAAAACAGTAAGGGAACCAACAGCACCCGGGTTTCCCAGGCGGTCACCCATCCAAGTACTAGCCGGGCCCGATGGTGCTTAACTTCGGTGATCGGACGAGAACCGTGTATTCATCATGGTATGGCCGTTGGCGCTCATCTAATGTAGGAGCACGGCAGAATTCGCGTTCGGCTTTTCTCCCAACACACAAAATGTTAGTTTTCGGCCGCATTTGACGAAAGCGCTTCCTTCCGCAACCGCCAGTTGCTCGAGGACAGCGCGGGGAGGCGCGCCCGGCGTCCCAGCAGAGTGACGGCCGAATTGGCGGGCGCACCGCCGCGTGTGTGAGACGCACTGCTGCTCGTTGCACCCCCTGTCATTCGCTGGGCGCGTGCAGCCTTAGACACTAGCGGAGGACGCATCTTGTCCCTGGTGTTCAGCGGAGGGCCTGTGCGGGGTGTGGCAGTGTCGTGCTGGAGGGCCCACTGGTAGCGATGTGGGCTTCCTCGCCTCGCCTCGCCTCGCCTCGCCTCACACCAGGTGTCTGCGTAAGTTTGCAGTGCATTCGCACCATTCCTATCCCTGTCCCTGTCCCCGTCCCGACTTGTCCCGACTTTGCTCGACTGCCTCTCGCTGCCGCTCGGGTCGTAGTCCATATGACAGCGCAAGCACGACAAACGTCTGCGGGACGAGACGAGACGAGACGACTAAGGAATAAATTCGTGGTTACAAATCAAATTTGGAACTCTACACTCCTACACAACAATAGGCGGTGACGTATTTCAGAAATCACCTGCCGATTCGTAGTGTTTTGTCGTTTTCAAAGTCTTCTTGGCAAACTTGGTTAGCACATTCTCCCTCAAACTGAGTTAATTACTGCATTTTCGTTCCATTACAGTAGTTTAAAAGGCTTAAGGAAGCATCTTTGTCACAACAGAAAGGTAGTTTGAAAATTGGGCTGGCGACATAACAAAAAAAAAACAGTAAGGGAGCCAACAGCACCCGGGTTTCCCAGGCGGTCACCCATCCAAGTACTAGCCGGGCCCGATGATGCTTAACTTCGGTGATCGGACGAGAACCGGTGTATTCATCATGGTATGGCCGTTGGCGCTCATCTAATGTAGGAGCACGGCATAATTCGCGTTCGGCTTTTCTCCCAACACACAAAATGTTAGTTTTCGGCCGCATTTGACGAAAGCGCTTCCTTCCGCAACCGCCAGTTCCTCGAGGACGGCGCGGGGAGGCACGCCCAGCGTCCCAGCAGAGTGACGGCCGAATTGGCGGGCGCACCGCCGCGTGTGTTAGACGCACTGCTGCTCGTTGCACCCCCTGTCATTCGCTGGGCGCGTGCAGCCTTCGACACTAGCGGAGGACGCATCTTGTCCCTGGTGTTCAGCGGAGGGCCTGTGCGGGGTGTGGCAGTGTCGTGCTGGAGGGCCCACTGGTAGCGATGTGGGCTTCCTCGCCTCGCCACGCCTCGCCTCGCCTCGCCTCACACCAGGTGTCTGCGTAGTTTGCAGTGCATTCGCACCATTCCTATCCCTGTCCCTGTCCCCGTCCCGACTTGTCCCGACTTTGCTCGACTGCCGCTCGCTGCCGCTCGGGTCGTGGTCCATATGACAGCGCAAGCACGACAAACGTCTGCGGGACGAGACGAGACGAGACGAGACGACTAAGGAATAAATTCGTGGTTACAAATCAAATTTGGAACTCAACACACCTACACATCAATAGGCGGTGACGTATTTCAGAAATCACCTGCCGATTCGTACTATTTTGTCGTTTTCAAAGTCTTCTTGGCAAACTTGGTTAGCACATTCTCCCTCAAACTGAGTTAATTACTGCATTTTCGTTCCATTACAGTAGTTTAAAAGGCTTAAGGAAGCACCTTTGTCACAACAGAAAGGTAGTTTGAAAATTGGGCTGGCGACATAACAAAAAAAAAACAGTAAGGGAGCCAACAGCACCCGGGTTTCCCAGGCGGTCACCCATCCAAGTACTAGCCGGGCCCGATGATGCTTAACTTCGGTGATCGGACGAGAACCGGTGTATTCATCATGGTATGGCCGTTGGCGCTCATCTAATGTAGGAGCACGGCAGAATTCGCGTTCGGCTTTTCTCCCAACACACAAAATGTTAGTTTTCGGCCGCATTTGACGAAAGCGCTTCCTTCCGCAACCGCCAGTTGCTCGAGGACGGCGCGGGGAGGCGCGCCCGGCGACCCAGCAGAGTGACGGCCGAATTGGCGGGCGCACCGCCGCGTGTGTGAGACGCACTGCTGCTCGTTGCACCCCCTGTCATTCGCTGGGCGCGTGCAGCCTTAGACACTAGCGGAGGACGCATCTTGTCCCTGGTGTTCAGCGGAGGGCCTGTGCGGGGTGTGGCAGTGTCGTGCTGGAGGGCCCACTGGTAGCGATGTGGGCTTCCTCGCCTCGCCTCGCCTCGCCTCGCCTCACACCAGGTGTCTGCGTAAGTTTGCAGTGCATTCGCACCATTCCTATCCCTGTCCCTGTCCCCCCGACTTTGCTCGACTGCCGCTCGCTGCCGCTCGGGTCGTAGTCCATATGACAGCGCAAGCACGACAAACGTCTGCGGGACGAGACGAGACGAGACGACTAAGGAATAAATTCGTGGTTACAAATCAAATTTGGAACTCTACACTCCTACACAACAATAGGCGGTGACGTATTTCAGAAATCACCTGCCGATTCGTAGTGTTTTGTCGTTTTCAAAGTCTTCTTGGCAAACTTGGTTAGCACATTCTCCCTCAAACTGAGTTAATTACTGCATTTTCGTTCCATTACAGTAGTTTAAAAGGCTTAAGGAAGCATCTTTGTCACAACAGAAAGGTAGTTTGAAAATTGGGCTGGCGACATAACAAAAAAAAAACAGTAAGGGAGCCAACAGCACCCGGGTTTCCCAGGCGGTCACCCATCCAAGTACTAGCCGGGCCCGATGATGCTTAACTTCGGTGATCGGACGAGAACCGGTGTATTCATCATGGTATGGCCGTTGGCGCTCATCTAATGTAGGAGCACGGCAGAATTCGCGTTCGGCTTTTCTCCCAACACACAAAATGTTAGTTTTCGGCCGCATTTGACGAAAGCGCTTCCTTCCGCAACCGCCAGTTGCTCGAGGACAGCGCGGGGAGGCGCGCCCGGCGTCCCAGCAGAGTGACGGCCGAATTGGCGGGCGCACCGCCGCGTGTGTGAGACGCACTGCTGCTCGTTGCACCCCCTGTCATTCGCTGGGCGCGTGCAGCCTTCGACACTAGCGGAGGACGCATCTTGTCCCTGGTGTTCAGCGGAGGGCCTGTGCGGGGTGTGGCAGTGTCGTGCTGGAGGGCCCACTGGTAGCGATGTGGGCTTCCTCGCCTCGCCTCGCCTCGCCTCGCCTCACACCAGGTGTCTGCGTAAGTTTGCAGTGCATTCGCACCATTCCTATCCCTGTCCCTGTCCCCGTCCCGACTTGTCCCGACTTTGCTCGACTGCCTCTCGCTGCCGCTCGGGTCGTAGTCCATATGACAGCGAAAGCACGACAAACGTCTGCGGGACGAGACGAGACGAGACGACTAAGGAATAAATTCGTGGTTACAAATCAAATTTGGAACTCTACACTCCTACACAACAATAGGCGGTGACGTATTTCAGAAATCACCTGCCGATTCGTAGTGTTTTGTCGTTTTCAAAGTCTTCTTGGCAAACTTGGTTAGCACATTCTCCCTCAAACTGAGTTAATTACTGCATTTTCGTTCCATTACAGTAGTTTAAAAGGCTTAAGGAAGCATCTTTGTCACAACAGAAAGGTAGTTTGAAAATTGGGCTGGCGACATAACAAAAAAAAAACAGTAAGGGAGCCAACAGCACCCGGGTTTCCCAGGCGGTCACCCATCCAAGTACTAGCCGGGCCCGATGATGCTTAACTTCGGTGATCGGACGAGAACCGGTGTATTCATCATGGTATGGCCGTTGGCGCTCATCTAATGTAGGAGCACGGCAGAATTCGCGTTCGGCTTTTCTCCCAACACACAAAATGTTAGTTTTCGGCCGCATTTGACGAAAGCGCTTCCTTCCGCAACCGCCAGTTCCTCGAGGACGGCGCGGGGAGGCACGCCCAGCGTCCCAGCAGAGTGACGGCCGAATTGGCGGGCGCACCGCCGCGTGTGTTAGACGCACTGCTGCTCGTTGCACCCCCTGTCATTCGCTGGGCGCGTGCAGCCTTCGACACTAGCGGAGGACGCATCTTGTCCCTGGTGTTCAGCGGAGGGCCTGTGCGGGGTGTGGCAGTGTCGTGCTGGAGGGCCCACTGGTAGCGATGTGGGCTTCCTCGCCTCGCCACGCCTCGCCTCGCCTCGCCTCACACCAGGTGTCTGCGTAGTTTGCAGTGCATTCGCACCATTCCTATCCCTGTCCCTGTCCCCGTCCCGACTTGTCCCGACTTTGCTCGACTGCCGCTCGCTGCCGCTCGGGTCGTGGTCCATATGACAGCGCAAGCACGACAAACGTCTGCGGGACGAGACGAGACGAGACGAGACGACTAAGGAATAAATTCGTGGTTACAAATCAAATTTGGAACTCAACACACCTACACATCAATAGGCGGTGACGTATTTCAGAAATCACCTGCCGATTCGTACTATTTTGTCGTTTTCAAAGTCTTCTTGGCAAACTTGGTTAGCACATTCTCCCTCAAACTGAGTTAATTACTGCATTTTCGTTCCATTACAGTAGTTTAAAAGGCTTAAGGAAGCACCTTTGTCACAACAGAAAGGTAGTTTGAAAATTGGGCTGGCGACATAACAAAAAAAAAAAACAGTAAGGGAGCCAACAGCACCCGGGTTTCCCAGGCGGTCACCCATCCAAGTACTAGCCGGGCCCGATGATGCTTAACTTCGGTGATCGGACGAGAACCGGTGTATTCATCATGGTATGGCCGTTGGCGCTCATCTAATGTAGGAGCACGGCAGAATTCGCGTTCGGCTTTTCTCCCAACACACAAAATGTTAGTTTTCGGCCGCATTTGACGAAAGCGCTTCCTTCCGCAACCGCCAGTTGCTCGAGGACGGCGGGGGAGGCGCGCCCGGCGACCCAGCAGAGTGACGGCCGAATTGGCGGGCGCACCGCCGCGTGTGTGAGACGCACTGCTGCTCGTTGCACCCCCTGTCATTCGCTGGGCGCGTGCAGCCTTAGACACTAGCGGAGGACGCATCTTGTCCCTGGTGTTCAGCGGAGGGCCTGTGCGGGGTGTGGCAGTGTCGTGCTGGAGGGCCCACTGGTAGCGATGTGGGCTTCCTCGCCTCGCCTCGCCTCGCCTCGCCTCACACCAGGTGTCTGCGTAAGTTTGCAGTGCATTCGCACCATTCCTATCCCTGTCCCTGTCCCCGTCCCGACTTGTCCCGACTTTGCTCGACTGCCGCTCGCTGCCGCTCGGGTCGTAGTCCATATGACAGCGCAAGCACGACAAACGTCTGCGGGACGAGACGAGACGAGACGACTAAGGAATAAATTCGTGGTTACAAATCAAATTTGGAACTCTACACTCCTACACAACAATAGGCGGTGACGTATTTCAGAAATCACCTGCCGATTCGTAGTGTTTTGTCGTTTTCAAAGTCTTCTTGGCAAACTTGGTTAGCACATTCTCCCTCAAACTGAGTTAATTACTGCATTTTCGTTCCATTACAGTAGTTTAAAAGGCTTAAGGAAGCATCTTTGTCACAACAGAAAGGTAGTTTGAAAATTGGGCTGGCGACATAACAAAAAAAAAACAGTAAGGGAGCCAACAGCACCCGGGTTTCCCAGGCGGTCACCCATCCAAGTACTAGCCGGGCCCGATGATGCTTAACTTCGGTGATCGGACGAGAACCGGTGTATTCATCATGGTATGGCCGTTGGCGCTCATCTAATGTAGGAGCACGGCAGAATTCGCGTTCGGCTTTTCTCCCAACACACAAAATGTTAGTTTTCGGCCGCATTTGACGAAAGCGCTTCCTTCCGCAACCGCCAGTTGCTCGAGGACAGCGCGGGGAGGCGCGCCCGGCGTCCCAGCAGAGTGACGGCCGAATTGGCGGGCGCACCGCCGCGTGTGTGAGACGCACTGCTGCTCGTTGCACCCCCTGTCATTCGCTGGGCGCGTGCAGCCTTCGACACTAGCGGAGGACGCATCTTGTCCCTGGTGTTCAGCGGAGGGCCTGTGCGGGGTGTGGCAGTGTCGTGCTGGAGGGCCCACTGGTAGCGATGTGGGCTTCCTCGCCTCGCCTCGCCTCGCCTCGCCTCACACCAGGTGTCTGCGTAAGTTTGCAGTGCATTCGCACCATTCCTATCCCTGTCCCTGTCCCCGTCCCGACTTGTCCCGACTTTGCTCGACTGCCTCTCGCTGCCGCTCGGGTCGTAGTCCATATGACAGCGAAAGCACGACAAACGTCTGCGGGACGAGACGAGACGAGACGACTAAGGAATAAATTCGTGGTTACAAATCAAATTTGGAACTCTACACTCCTACACAACAATAGGCGGTGACGTATTTCAGAAATCACCTGCCGATTCGTAGTGTTTTGTCGTTTTCAAAGTCTTCTTGGCAAACTTGGTTAGCACATTCTCCCTCAAACTGAGTTAATTACTGCATTTTCGTTCCATTACAGTAGTTTAAAAGGCTTAAGGAAGCATCTTTGTCACAACAGAAAGGTAGTTTGAAAATTGGGCTGGCGACATAACAAAAAAAAAACAGTAAGGGAGCCAACAGCACCCGGGTTTCCCAGGCGGTCACCCATCCAAGTACTAGCCGGGCCCGATGATGCTTAACTTCGGTGATCGGACGAGAACCGGTGTATTCATCATGGTATGGCCGTTGGCGCTCATCTAATGTAGGAGCACGGCAGAATTCGCGTTCGGCTTTTCTCCCAACACACAAAATGTTAGTTTTCGGCCGCATTTGACGAAAGCGCTTCCTTCCGCAACCGCCAGTTCCTCGAGGACGGCGCGGGGAGGCACGCCCAGCGTCCCAGCAGAGTGACGGCCGAATTGGCGGGCGCACCGCCGCGTGTGTTAGACGCACTGCTGCTCGTTGCACCCCCTGTCATTCGCTGGGCGCGTGCAGCCTTCGACACTAGCGGAGGACGCATCTTGTCCCTGGTGTTCAGCGGAGGGCCTGTGCGGGGTGTGGCAGTGTCGTGCTGGAGGGCCCACTGGTAGCGATGTGGGCTTCCTCGCCTCGCCACGCCTCGCCTCGCCTCGCCTCACACCAGGTGTCTGCGTAGTTTGCAGTGCATTCGCACCATTCCTATCCCTGTCCCTGTCCCCGTCCCGACTTGTCCCGACTTTGCTCGACTGCCGCTCGCTGCCGCTCGGGTCGTGGTCCATATGACAGCGCAAGCACGACAAACGTCTGCGGGACGAGACGAGACGAGACGAGACGACTAAGGAATAAATTCGTGGTTACAAATCAAATTTGGAACTCAACACACCTACACATCAATAGGCGGTGACGTATTTCAGAAATCACCTGCCGATTCGTACTATTTTGTCGTTTTCAAAGTCTTCTTGGCAAACTTGGTTAGCACATTCTCCCTCAAACTGAGTTAATTACTGCATTTTCGTTCCATTACAGTAGTTTAAAAGGCTTAAGGAAGCACCTTTGTCACAACAGAAAGGTAGTTTGAAAATTGGGCTGGCGACATAACAAAAAAAAAACAGTAAGGGAGCCAACAGCACCCGGGTTTCCCAGGCGGTCACCCATCCAAGTACTAGCCGGGCCCGATGATGCTTAACTTCGGTGATCGGACGAGAACCGGTGTATTCATCATGGTATGGCCGTTGGCGCTCATCTAATGTAGGAGCACGGCAGAATTCGCGTTCGGCTTTTCTCCCAACACACAAAATGTTAGTTTTCGGCCGCATTTGACGAAAGCGCTTCCTTCCGCAACCGCCAGTTGCTCGAGGACGGCGCGGGGAGGCGCGCCCGGCGACCCAGCAGAGTGACGGCCGAATTGGCGGGCGCACCGCCGCGTGTGTGAGACGCACTGCTGCTCGTTGCACCCCCTGTCATTCGCTGGGCGCGTGCAGCCTTAGACACTAGCGGAGGACGCATCTTGTCCCTGGTGTTCAGCGGAGGGCCTGTGCGGGGTGTGGCAGTGTCGTGCTGGAGGGCCCACTGGTAGCGATGTGGGCTTCCTCGCCTCGCCTCGCCTCGCCTCGCCTCACACCAGGTGTCTGCGTAAGTTTGCAGTGCATTCGCACCATTCCTATCCCTGTCCCTGTCCCCGTCCCGACTTGTCCCGACTTTGCTCGACTGCCGCTCGCTGCCGCTCGGGTCGTAGTCCATATGACAGCGCAAGCACGACAAACGTCTGCGGAACGAGACGAGACGAGACGACTAAGGAATAAATTCGTGGTTACAAATCAAATTTGGAACTCTAAACTCCTACACAACAATAGGCGGTGACGTATTTCAGAAATCACCTGCCGATTCGTACTGTTTTGTCGTTTTCAAAGTCTTCTTGGCAAACTTGGTTAGCACATTCTCCCTCAAACTGAGTTAATTACTGCATTTTCGTACCATTACAGTAGTTTAAAAGGCTTAAGGAAGCATCTTTGTCACAACAGAAAGGTAGTTTGAAAATTGGGCTGGCGACATTACAAAAAAAAAAAAACAGGAAGGGAGCCAACAGCACCCGGGTTTCCCAGGCGGTCACCCATCCAAGTACTAGCCGGGCCCGATGATGCTTAACTTCGGTGATCGGACGAAAACCGGTGTATTCATCATGGTATGGCCGTTGGCGCTCATCTAATGTAGGAGCACGGCAGAATTCGCATTCGGCTTGTCTCCCAACACACAAAATGTTAGTTTTCGGCCGCATTTGACGAAAGCGCTTCCTTCCGCAACCGCCAGTTCCTCGAGGACGGCGCGGGGAGGCGCGCCCGGCGTCCCAGCAGAGTGACGGCCGAATTGGCGGGCGCACCGCCGCGTGTGTGAGACGCACTGCTGCTCGTTGCACCCCCTGTCATTCGCTGGGCGCGTGCAGCCTTCGACACTAGCGGAGGACGCATCTTGTCCCTGGTGTTCAGCGGAGGGCCTGTGCGGGGTGTGGCAGTGTCGTGCTGGAGGGCCCACTGGTAGCGATGTGGGCTTCCTCGCGTCGCCTCGCGTCGCCTCGCCTCGCCTCGCCTCTCCTCACACCAGGTGTCTGCGTAGTTTGCAGTGCATTCGCACCATTCCCATCCCTGTCCCTGTCCCCGTCCCGACTTGTCCCGACTTTGCTCGACTGCCGCTCGCTGCCGCTCGGGTCGTAGTCCATATGACAGCGCAAGCACGACAAACGTCTGCGGGACGAGACGAGACGAGACGACTAAGGAATAAATTCGTGGTTACAAATCAAATTTGGAACTCTACACTCCTACACAACAATAGGCGGTGACGTATTTCAGAAATCACCTGCCGATTCGTAGTGTTTTGTCGTTTTCAAAGTCTTCTTGGCAAACTTGGTTAGCACATTCTCCCTCAAACTGAGTTAATTACTGCATTTTCGTTCCATTACAGTAGTTTAAAAGGCTTAAGGAAGCATCTTTGTCACAACAGAAAGGTAGTTTGAAAATTGGGCTGGCGACATAACAAAAAAAAAACAGTAAGGGAGCCAACAGCACCCGGGTTTCCCAGGCGGTCACCCATCCAAGTACTAGCCGGGCCCGATGATGCTTAACTTCGGTGATCGGACGAGAACCGGTGTATTCATCATGGTATGGCCGTTGGCGCTCATCTAATGTAGGAGCACGGCAGAATTCGCGTTCGGCTTTTCTCCCAACACACAAAATGTTAGTTTTCGGCCGCATTTGACGAAAGCGCTTCCTTCCGCAACCGCCAGTTGCTCGAGGACAGCGCGGGGAGGCGCGCCCGGCGTCCCAGCAGAGTGACGGCCGAATTGGCGGGCGCACCGCCGCGTGTGTGAGACGCACTGCTGCTCGTTGCACCCCCTGTCATTCGCTGGGCGCGTGCAGCCTTCGACACTAGCGGAGGACGCATCTTGTCCCTGGTGTTCAGCGGAGGGCCTGTGCGGGGTGTGGCAGTGTCGTGCTGGAGGGCCCACTGGTAGCGATGTGGGCTTCCTCGCCTCGCCTCGCCTCGCCTCGCCTCACACCAGGTGTCTGCGTAAGTTTGCAGTGCATTCGCACCATTCCTATCCCTGTCCCTGTCCCCGTCCCGACTTGTCCCGACTTTGCTCGACTGCCTCTCGCTGCCGCTCGGGTCGTAGTCCATATGACAGCGAAAGCACGACAAACGTCTGCGGGACGAGACGAGACGAGACGACTAAGGAATAAATTCGTGGTTACAAATCAAATTTGGAACTCTACACTCCTACACAACAATAGGCGGTGACGTATTTCAGAAATCACCTGCCGATTCGTAGTGTTTTGTCGTTTTCAAAGTCTTCTTGGCAAACTTGGTTAGCACATTCTCCCTCAAACTGAGTTAATTACTGCATTTTCGTTCCATTACAGTAGTTTAAAAGGCTTAAGGAAGCATCTTTGTCACAACAGAAAGGTAGTTTGAAAATTGGGCTGGCGACATAACAAAAAAAAAACAGTAAGGGAGCCAACAGCACCCGGGTTTCCCAGGCGGTCACCCATCCAAGTACTAGCCGGGCCCGATGATGCTTAACTTCGGTGATCGGACGAGAACCGGTGTATTCATCATGGTATGGCCGTTGGCGCTCATCTAATGTAGGAGCACGGCAGAATTCGCGTTCGGCTTTTCTCCCAACACACAAAATGTTAGTTTTCGGCCGCATTTGACGAAAGCGCTTCCTTCCGCAACCGCCAGTTCCTCGAGGACGGCGCGGGGAGGCACGCCCAGCGTCCCAGCAGAGTGACGGCCGAATTGGCGGGCGCACCGCCGCGTGTGTTAGACGCACTGCTGCTCGTTGCACCCCCTGTCATTCGCTGGGCGCGTGCAGCCTTCGACACTAGCGGAGGACGCATCTTGTCCCTGGTGTTCAGCGGAGGGCCTGTGCGGGGTGTGGCAGTGTCGTGCTGGAGGGCCCACTGGTAGCGATGTGGGCTTCCTCGCCTCGCCACGCCTCGCCTCGCCTCGCCTCACACCAGGTGTCTGCGTAGTTTGCAGTGCATTCGCACCATTCCTATCCCTGTCCCTGTCCCCGTCCCGACTTGTCCCGACTTTGCTCGACTGCCGCTCGCTGCCGCTCGGGTCGTGGTCCATATGACAGCGCAAGCACGACAAACGTCTGCGGGACGAGACGAGACGAGACGAGACGACTAAGGAATAAATTCGTGGTTACAAATCAAATTTGGAACTCAACACACCTACACATCAATAGGCGGTGACGTATTTCAGAAATCACCTGCCGATTCGTACTATTTTGTCGTTTTCAAAGTCTTCTTGGCAAACTTGGTTAGCACATTCTCCCTCAAACTGAGTTAATTACTGCATTTTCGTTCCATTACAGTAGTTTAAAAGGCTTAAGGAAGCACCTTTGTCACAACAGAAAGGTAGTTTGAAAATTGGGCTGGCGACATAACAAAAAAAAAACAGTAAGGGAGCCAACAGCACCCGGGTTTCCCAGGCGGTCACCCATCCAAGTACTAGCCGGGCCCGATGATGCTTAACTTCGGTGATCGGACGAGAACCGGTGTATTCATCATGGTATGGCCGTTGGCGCTCATCTAATGTAGGAGCACGGCAGAATTCGCGTTCGGCTTTTCTCCCAACACACAAAATGTTAGTTTTCGGCCGCATTTGACGAAAGCGCTTCCTTCCGCAACCGCCAGTTGCTCGAGGACGGCGCGGGGAGGCGCGCCCGGCGACCCAGCAGAGTGACGGCCGAATTGGCGGGCGCACCGCCGCGTGTGTGAGACGCACTGCTGCTCGTTGCACCCCCTGTCATTCGCTGGGCGCGTGCAGCCTTAGACACTAGCGGAGGACGCATCTTGTCCCTGGTGTTCAGCGGAGGGCCTGTGCGGGGTGTGGCAGTGTCGTGCTGGAGGGCCCACTGGTAGCGATGTGGGCTTCCTCGCCTCGCCTCGCCTCGCCTCGCCTCACACCAGGTGTCTGCGTAAGTTTGCAGTGCATTCGCACCATTCCTATCCCTGTCCCTGTCCCCGTCCCGACTTGTCCCGACTTTGCTCGACTGCCGCTCGCTGCCGCTCGGGTCGTAGTCCATATGACAGCGCAAGCACGACAAACGTCTGCGGAACGAGACGAGACGAGACGACTAAGGAATAAATTCGTGGTTACAAATCAAATTTGGAACTCTAAACTCCTACACAACAATAGGCGGTGACGTATTTCAGAAATCACCTGCCGATTCGTACTGTTTTGTCGTTTTCAAAGTCTTCTTGGCAAACTTGGTTAGCACATTCTCCCTCAAACTGAGTTAATTACTGCATTTTCGTACCATTACAGTAGTTTAAAAGGCTTAAGGAAGCATCTTTGTCACAACAGAAAGGTAGTTTGAAAATTGGGCTGGCGACATTACAAAAAAAAAAAAACAGGAAGGGAGCCAACAGCACCCGGGTTTCCCAGGCGGTCACCCATCCAAGTACTAGCCGGGCCCGATGATGCTTAACTTCGGTGATCGGACGAAAACCGGTGTATTCATCATGGTATGGCCGTTGGCGCTCATCTAATGTAGGAGCACGGCAGAATTCGCATTCGGCTTGTCTCCCAACACACAAAATGTTAGTTTTCGGCCGCATTTGACGAAAGCGCTTCCTTCCGCAACCGCCAGTTCCTCGAGGACGGCGCGGGGAGGCGCGCCCGGCGTCCCAGCAGAGTGACGGCCGAATTGGCGGGCGCACCGCCGCGTGTGTGAGACGCACTGCTGCTCGTTGCACCCCCTGTCATTCGCTGGGCGCGTGCAGCCTTCGACACTAGCGGAGGACGCATCTTGTCCCTGGTGTTCAGCGGAGGGCCTGTGCGGGGTGTGGCAGTGTCGTGCTGGAGGGCCCACTGGTAGCGATGTGGGCTTCCTCGCGTCGCCTCGCGTCGCCTCGCGTCGCCTCGCCTCGCCTCGCCTCTCCTCACACCAGGTGTCTGCGTAGTTTGCAGTGCATTCGCACCATTCCCATCCCTGTCCCTGTCCCTGTCCCCGTCCCGACTTGTCCCGACTTTGCTCGACTGCCGCTCGCTGCCGCTCGGGTCGTGGTCCATATGACAGCGCAAGCACGACAAACGTCTGCGGGACGAGACGAGACGAGACGAGACGAGACGACTAAGGAATAAATTCGTGGTTACAAATCAAATTTGGAACTCTACACTCCTACACAAAATTAGGCGGTGACGTATTTCAGAAATCACCTGCCGATTCGTACTGTTTTGTCGTTTTCAAAGTCTTCTTGGCAAACTTGGTTAGCACATTCTCCCTCAAACTGAGTTAATTACTGCATTTTCGTACCATTACAGTAGTTTAAAAGGCTTAAAGAAGCATCTTTGTCACAACAGAAAGGTAGTTTGAAAATTGGGCTGGCGACATAACAAAAAAAAAAACAGGAAGGGAGCCAGCAGCACCCGGGTTTCCCAGGCGGTCACCCATCCAAGTACTAGCCGGGCCCGATGATGCTTAACTTCGGTGATCGGACGAGAACCGGTGTATTCATCATGGTTTGGCCGTTGGCGCTCATCTAATGTAGGAGCACGGCAGAATTCGCGTTCGGCTTTTCTCCCAAAACACAAAATGTTAGTTTTCGGCCGCATTTGACGAAAGCGCTTCCTTCCGCAACCGCCAGTTCCTCGAGGACGGCGCGGGGAGGCACGCCCAGCGTCCCAGCAGAGTGACGGCCGAATTGGCGGGCGCACCGCCGCGTGTGTTAGACGCACTGCTGCTCGTTGCACCCCCTGTCATTCGCTGGGCGCGTGCAGCCTTCGACACTAGCGGAGGACGCATCTTGTCCCTGGTGTTCAGCGGAGGGCCTGTGCGGGGTGTGGCAGTGTCGTGCTGGAGGGCCCACTGGTAGCGATGTGGGCTTCCTCGCCTCGCCACGCCTCGCCTCGCCTCGCCTCACACCAGGTGTCTGCGTAGTTTGCAGTGCATTCGCACCATTCCTATCCCTGTCCCTGTCCCCGTCCCGACTTGTCCCGACTTTGCTCGACTGCCGCTCGCTGCCGCTCGGGTCGTGGTCCATATGACAGCGCAAGCACGACAAACGTCTGCGGGACGAGACGAGACGAGACGAGACGACTAAGGAATAAATTCGTGGTTACAAATCAAATTTGGAACTCAACACACCTACACATCAATAGGCGGTGACGTATTTCAGAAATCACCTGCCGATTCGTACTATTTTGTCGTTTTCAAAGTCTTCTTGGCAAACTTGGTTAGCACATTCTCCCTCAAACTGAGTTAATTACTGCATTTTCGTTCCATTACAGTAGTTTAAAAGGCTTAAGGAAGCACCTTTGTCACAACAGAAAGGTAGTTTGAAAATTGGGCTGGCGACATAACAAAAAAAAAACAGTAAGGGAGCCAACAGCACCCGGGTTTCCCAGGCGGTCACCCATCCAAGTACTAGCCGGGCCCGATGATGCTTAACTTCGGTGATCGGACGAAAACCGGTGTATTCATCATGGTATGGCCGTTGGCGCTCATCTAATGTAGGAGCACGGCAGAATTCGCGTTCGGCTTTTCTCCCAACACACAAAATGTTAGTTTTCGGCCGCATTTGACGAAAGCGCTTCCTTCCGCAACCGCCAGTTGCTCGAGGACGGCGCGGGGAGGCGCGCCCGGCGACCCAGCAGAGTGACGGCCGAATTGGCGGGCGCACCGCCGCGTGTGTGAGACGCACTGCTGCTCGTTGCACCCCCTGTCATTCGCTGGGCGCGTGCAGCCTTAGACACTAGCGGAGGACGCATCTTGTCCCTGGTGTTCAGCGGAGGGCCTGTGCGGGGTGTGGCAGTGTCGTGCTGGAGGGCCCACTGGTAGCGATGTGGGCTTCCTCGCCTCGCCTCGCCTCGCCTCGCCTCACACCAGGTGTCTGCGTAAGTTTGCAGTGCATTCGCACCATTCCTATCCCTGTCCCTGTCCCCGTCCCGACTTGTCCCGACTTTGCTCGACTGCCGCTCGCTGCCGCTCGGGTCGTAGTCCATATGACAGCGCAAGCACGACAAACGGACTTTGCTCGACTGCCGCTCGCTGCCGCTCGGGTCGTAGTCCATATGACAGCGCAAGCACGACAAACGTCTGCGGGACGAGACGAGACGAGACGACTAAGGAATAAATTCGTGGTTACAAATCAAATTTGGAACTCTACACTCCTACACAACAATAGGCGGTGACGTATTTCAGAAATCACCTGCCGATTCGTACTGTTTTGTCGTTTTCAAAGTCTTTTTGGCAAACTTGGTTAGCACATTCTCCCTCAAACTGAGTTAATTACTGCATTTTCGTACCATTACAGTAGTTTAAAAGGCTTAAGGAAGCATCTTTGTCACAACAGAAAGGTAGTTTGAAATTTGGGATGGCGACATAACAAAAAAAAAAAAACAGTAAGGGAGCCAACAGCACCCGGGTTTCCCAGGCGGTCACCCATCCAAGTACTGGCCGGGCCCGATGATGCTTAACTTCGGTGATCGGACGAGAACCAGTGTATTCATCATGGTATGGCCGTTGGCGCTCATCTAATGTAGGAGCACGGCAGAATTCGCGTTCGGCTTTTCTCCCAACACACAAAATGTTAGTTTTCGGCCGCATTTGCCGAAAGCGCTTCCTTCCGCAACCGCCAGTTCCTCGAGGACGGCGCGGGGAGGCGCGCCCGGCGTCCCAGCAGAGTGACGGCCGAATTGGCGGGCGCACCGCCGCGTGTGTTAGACGCACTGCTGCTCGTTGCACCCCCTGTCATTCGCTGGGCGCGTGCAGCCTTCGACACTAGCGGAGGACGCATCTTGTCCCTGGTGTTCAGCGGAGGGCCTGTGCGGGGTGTGGCAGTGTCGTGCTGGAGGGCCCACTGGTAGCGATGTGGGCTTCCTCGCCACGCCTCGCCTCGCCTCGCCTCGCCTCACACCAGGTGTCTGCGTAGTTTGCAGTGCATTCGCACCATTCCTATCCCTGTCCCTGTCCCCGTCCCGACTTGTCCCGACTTTGCTCGACTGCCGCTCGCTGCCGCTCGGGTCGTGGTCCATATGACAGCGCAAGCACGACAAACGTCTGCGGGACGAGACGAGACGAGACGAGACGACTAAGGAATAAGTTCGTGGTTACAAATCAAATTTGGAACTCAACACACCTACACAACAATAGGCGGTGACGTATTTCAGAAATCACCTGCCGATTCGTAGTGTTTTGTCGTTTTCAAAGTCTTCTTGGCAAACTTGGTTAGCACATTCTCCCTCAAACTGAGTTAATTACTGCATTTTCGTTCCATTACAGTAGTTTAAAAGGCTTAAGGAAGCATCTTTGTCACAACAGAAAGGTAGTTTGAAAATTGGGCTGGCGACATAACAAAAAAAAAACAGTAAGGGAGCCAACAGCACCCGGGTTTCCCAGGCGGTCACCCATCCAAGTACTAGCCGAGCCCGATGATGCTTAACTTCGGTGATCGGACGAGAACCGGTGTATTCATCATGGTATGGCCGTTGGCGCTCATCTAATGTAGGAGCACGGCAGAATTCGCGTTCGGCTTTTCTCCCAACACACAAAATGTTAGTTTTCGGCCGCATTTGACGAAAGCGCTTCCTTCCGCAACCGCCAGTTCCTCGAGGACGGCGCGGGGAGGCACGCCCGGCGTCCCAGCAGAGTGACGGCCGAATTGGCGGGCGCACCGCCGCGTGTGTTAGACGCACTGCTGCTCGTTGCACCCCCTGTCATTCGCTGGGCGCGTGCAGCCTTCGACACTAGCGGAGGACGCATCTTGTCCCTGGTGTTCAGCGGAGGGCCTGTGCGGGGTGTGGCAGTGTCGTGCTGGAGGGCCCACTGGTAGCGATGTGGGCTTCCTCGCCTCGCCACGCCTCGCCTCGCCTCGCCTCACACCAGGTGTCTGCGTAGTTTGCAGTGCATTCGCACCATTCCTATCCCTGTCCCTGTCCCCGTCCCGACTTGTCCCGACTTTGCTCGACTGCCGCTCGCTGCCGCTCGGGTCGTGGTCCATATGACAGCGCAAGCACGACAAACGTCTGCGGGACGAGACGAGACGAGACGACTAAGGAATAAGTTCGTGGTTACAAATCAAATTTGGAACTCAACACACCTACACAACAATAGGCGGTGACGTATTTCAGAAATCACCTGCCGATTCGTAGTGTTTTGTCGTTTTCAAAGTCTTCTTGGCAAACTTGGTTAGCACATTCTCCCTCAAACTGAGTTAATTACTGCATTTTCGTTCCATTACAGTAGTTTAAAAGGCTTAAGGAAGCATCTTTGTCACAACAGAAAGGTAGTTTGAAAATTGGGCTGGCGACATAACAAAAAAAAAACAGTAAGGGAGCCAACAGCACCCGGGTTTCCCAGGCGGTCACCCATCCAAGTACTAGCCGAGCCCGATGATGCTTAACTTCGGTGATCGGACGAGAACCGGTGTATTCATCATGGTATGGCCGTTGGCGCTCATCTAAAGTAGGAGCACGGCAGAATTCGCGTTCGGATTTTCTCCCAACACACAAAATGTTAGTTTTCGGCCGCATTTGACGAAAGCGCTTCCTTCCGCAACCGCCAGTTCCTCGAGGACGGCGCGGGGAGGCACGCCCGGCGTCCCAGCAGAGTGACGGCCGAATTGGCGGGCGCACCGCCGCGTGTGTTAGACGCACTGCTGCTCGTTGCACCCCCTGTCATTCGCTGGGCGCGTGCAGCCTTCGACACTAGCGGAGGACGCATCTTGTCCCTGGTGTTCAGCGGAGGGCCTGTGCGGGGTGTGGCAGTGTCGTGCTGGAGGGCCCACTGGTAGCGATGTGGGCTTCCTCGCCTCGCCACGCCTCGCCTCGCCTCGCCTCGCCTCACACCAGGTGTCTGCGTAGTTTGCAGTGCATTCGCACCATTCCTATCCCTGTCCCTGTCCCCGTCCCGACTTGTCCCGACTTTGCTCGACTGCCGCTCGCTGCCGCTCGGGTCGTGGTCCATATGACAGCGCAAGCACGACAAACGTCTGCGGGACGACACGAGACGAGACGAGACGACTAAGGAATAAGTTCGTGGTTACAAATCAAATTTGGAACTCAACACACCTACACAACAATAGGCGGTGACGTATTTCAGAAATCACCTGCCGATTCGTAGTGTTTTGTCGTTTTCAAAGTCTTCTTGGCAAACTTGGTTAGCACATTCTCCCTCAAACTGAGTTAATTACTGCATTTTCGTTCCATTACAGTAGTTTAAAAGGCTTAAGGAAGCATCTTTGTCACAACAGAAAGGTAGTTTGAAAATTGGGCTGGCGACATAACAAAAAAAAAAACAGTAAGGGAGCCAACAGCACCCGGGTTTCCCAGGCGGTCACCCATCCAAGTACTAGCCGAGCCCGATGATGCTTAACTTCGGTGATCGGACGAGAACCGGTGTATTCATCATGGTATGGCCGTTGGCGCTCATCTAATGTAGGAGCACGGCAGAATTCGCGTTCGGCTTTTCTCCCAACACACAAAATGTTAGTTTTCGGCCGCATTTGACGAAAGCGCTTCCTTCCGCAACCGCCAGTTCCTCGAGGACGGCGCGGGGAGGCACGCCCGGCGTCCCAGCAGAGTGACGGCCGAATTGGCGGGCGCACCGCCGCGTGTGTTAGACGCACTGCTGCTCGTTGCACCCCCTGTCATTCGCTGGGCGCGTGCAGCCTTCGACACTAGCGGAGGACGCATCTTGTCCCTGGTGTTCAGCGGAGGGCCTGTGCGGGGTGTGGCAGTGTCGTGCTGGAGGGCCCACTGGTAGCGATGTGGGCTTCCTCGCCTCGCCACGCCTCGCCTCGCCTCGCCTCACACCAGGTGTCTGCGTAGTTTGCAGTGCATTCGCACCATTCCTATCCCTGTCCCTGTCCCCGTCCCGACTTGTCCCGACTTTGCTCGACTGCCGCTCGCTGCCGCTCGGGTCGTGGTCCATATGACAGCGCAAGCACGACAAACGTCTGCGGGACGAGACGAGACGAGACGACTAAGGAATAAGTTCGTGGTTACAAATCAAATTTGGAACTCAACACACCTACACAACAATAGGCGGTGACGTATTTCAGAAATCACCTGCCGATTCGTAGTGTTTTGTCGTTTTCAAAGTCTTCTTGGCAAACTTGGTTAGCACATTCTCCCTCAAACTGAGTTAATTACTGCATTTTCGTTCCATTACAGTAGTTTAAAAGGCTTAAGGAAGCATCTTTGTCACAACAGAAAGGTAGTTTGAAAATTGGGCTGGCGACATAACAAAAAAAAAACAGTAAGGGAGCCAACAGCACCCGGGTTTCCCAGGCGGTCACCCATCCAAGTACTAGCCGAGCCCGATGATGCTTAACTTCGGTGATCGGACGAGAACCGGTGTATTCATCATGGTATGGCCGTTGGCGCTCATCTAAAGTAGGAGCACGGCAGAATTCGCGTTCGGATTTTCTCCCAACACACAAAATGTTAGTTTTCGGCCGCATTTGACGAAAGCGCTTCCTTCCGCAACCGCCAGTTCCTCGAGGACGGCGCGGGGAGGCACGCCCGGCGTCCCAGCAGAGTGACGGCCGAATTGGCGGGCGCACCGCCGCGTGTGTTAGACGCACTGCTGCTCGTTGCACCCCCTGTCATTCGCTGGGCGCGTGCAGCCTTCGACACTAGCGGAGGACGCATCTTGTCCCTGGTGTTCAGCGGAGGGCCTGTGCGGGGTGTGGCAGTGTCGTGCTGGAGGGCCCACTGGTAGCGATGTGGGCTTCCTCGCCTCGCCACGCCTCGCCTCGCCTCGCCTCGCCTCACACCAGGTGTCTGCGTAGTTTGCAGTGCATTCGCACCATTCCTATCCCTGTCCCTGTCCCCGTCCCGACTTGTCCCGACTTTGCTCGACTGCCGCTCGCTGCCGCTCGGGTCGTGGTCCATATGACAGCGCAAGCACGACAAACGTCTGCGGGACGACACGAGACGAGACGAGACGACTAAGGAATAAGTTCGTGGTTACAAATCAAATTTGGAACTCAACACACCTACACAACAATAGGCGGTGACGTATTTCAGAAATCACCTGCCGATTCGTAGTGTTTTGTCGTTTTCAAAGTCTTCTTGGCAAACTTGGTTAGCACATTCTCCCTCAAACTGAGTTAATTACTGCATTTTCGTTCCATTACAGTAGTTTAAAAGGCTTAAGGAAGCATCTTTGTCACAACAGAAAGGTAGTTTGAAAATTGGGCTGGCGACATAACAAAAAAAAAAACAGTAAGGGAGCCAACAGCACCCGGGTTTCCCAGGCGGTCACCCATCCAAGTACTAGCCGAGCCCGATGATGCTTAACTTCGGTGATCGGACGAGAACCGGTGTATTCATCATGGTATGGCCGTTGGCGCTCATCTAATGTAGGAGCACGGCAGAATTCGCGTTCGGCTTTTCTCCCAACACACAAAATGTTAGTTTTCGGCCGCATTTGACGAAAGCGCTTCCTTCCGCAACCGCCAGTTCCTCGAGGACGGCGCGGGGAGGCACGCCCGGCGTCCCAGCAGAGTGACGGCCGAATTGGCGGGCGCACCGCCGCGTGTGTTAGACGCACTGCTGCTCGTTGCACCCCCTGTCATTCGCTGGGCGCGTGCAGCCTTCGACACTAGCGGAGGACGCATCTTGTCCCTGGTGTTCAGCGGAGGGCCTGTGCGGGGTGTGGCAGTGTCGTGCTGGAGGGCCCACTGGTAGCGATGTGGGCTTCCTCGCCTCGCCTCGCCTCGCCTCACACCAGGTGTCTGCGTAAGTTTGCAGTGCATTCGCACCATTCCTATCCCTGTCCCTGTCCCCGTCCCGACTTGTCCCGACTTTGCTCGACTGCCGCTCGCTGCCGCTCGGGTCGTAGTCCATATGACAGCGCAAGCACGACAAACGTCTGCGGGACGAGACGAGACGAGACGACTAAGGAATAAATTCGTGGTTACAAATCAAATTTGGAACTCTACACTCCTACACAACAATAGGCGGTGACGTATTTCAGAAATCACCTGCCGATTCGTACTGTTTTGTCGTTTTCAAAGTCTTTTTGGCAAACTTGGTTAGCACATTCTCCCTCAAACTGAGTTAATTACTGCATTTTCGTACCATTACAGTAGTTTAAAAGGCTTAAGGAAGCATCTTTGTCACAACAGAAAGGTAGTTTGAAAATTGGGCTGGCGACATAACAAAAAAAAAACAGTAAGGGAGCCAACAGCACCCGGGTTTCCCAGGCGGTCACCCATCCAAGTACTAGCCGAGCCCGATGATGCTTAACTTCGGTGATCGGACGAGAACCGGTGTATTCATCATGGTATGGCCGTTGGCGCTCATCTAAAGTAGGAGCACGGCAGAATTCGCGTTCGGATTTTCTCCCAACACACAAAATGTTAGTTTTCGGCCGCATTTGACGAAAGCGCTTCCTTCCGCAACCGCCAGTTCCTCGAGGACGGCGCGGGGAGGCACGCCCGGCGTCCCAGCAGAGTGACGGCCGAATTGGCGGGCGCACCGCCGCGTGTGTTAGACGCACTGCTGCTCGTTGCACCCCCTGTCATTCGCTGGGCGCGTGCAGCCTTCGACACTAGCGGAGGACGCATCTTGTCCCTGGTGTTCAGCGGAGGGCCTGTGCGGGGTGTGGCAGTGTCGTGCTGGAGGGCCCACTGGTAGCGATGTGGGCTTCCTCGCCTCGCCACGCCTCGCCTCGCCTCGCCTCACACCAGGTGTCTGCGTAGTTTGCAGTGCATTCGCACCATTCCTATCCCTGTCCCTGTCCCCGTCCCGACTTGTCCCGACTTTGCTCGACTGCCGCTCGCTGCCGCTCGGGTCGTGGTCCATATGACAGCGCAAGCACGACAAACGTCTGCGGGACGAGACGAGACGAGACGACTAAGGAATAAGTTCGTGGTTACAAATCAAATTTGGAACTCAACACACCTACACAACAATAGGCGGTGACGTATTTCAGAAATCACCTGCCGATTCGTAGTGTTTTGTCGTTTTCAAAGTCTTCTTGGCAAACTTGGTTAGCACATTCTCCCTCAAACTGAGTTAATTACTGCATTTTCGTTCCATTACAGTAGTTTAAAAGGCTTAAGGAAGCATCTTTGTCACAACAGAAAGGTAGTTTGAAAATTGGGCTGGCGACATAACAAAAAAAAAACAGTAAGGGAGCCAACAGCACCCGGGTTTCCCAGGCGGTCACCCATCCAAGTACTAGCCGAGCCCGATGATGCTTAACTTCGGTGATCGGACGAGAACCGGTGTATTCATCATGGTATGGCCGTTGGCGCTCATCTAAAGTAGGAGCACGGCAGAATTCGCGTTCGGATTTTCTCCCAACACACAAAATGTTAGTTTTCGGCCGCATTTGACGAAAGCGCTTCCTTCCGCAACCGCCAGTTCCTCGAGGACGGCGCGGGGAGGCACGCCCGGCGTCCCAGCAGAGTGACGGCCGAATTGGCGGGCGCACCGCCGCGTGTGTTAGACGCACTGCTGCTCGTTGCACCCCCTGTCATTCGCTGGGCGCGTGCAGCCTTCGACACTAGCGGAGGACGCATCTTGTCCCTGGTGTTCAGCGGAGGGCCTGTGCGGGGTGTGGCAGTGTCGTGCTGGAGGGCCCACTGGTAGCGATGTGGGCTTCCTCGCCTCGCCACGCCTCGCCTCGCCTCGCCTCGCCTCACACCAGGTGTCTGCGTAGTTTGCAGTGCATTCGCACCATTCCTATCCCTGTCCCTGTCCCCGTCCCGACTTGTCCCGACTTTGCTCGACTGCCGCTCGCTGCCGCTCGGGTCGTGGTCCATATGACAGCGCAAGCACGACAAACGTCTGCGGGACGAGACGAGACGAGACGAGACGACTAAGGAATAAGTTCGTGGTTACAAATCAAATTTGGAACTCAACACACCTACACAACAATAGGCGGTGACGTATTTCAGAAATCACCTGCCGATTCGTAGTGTTTTGTCGTTTTCAAAGTCTTCTTGGCAAACTTGGTTAGCACATTCTCCCTCAAACTGAGTTAATTACTGCATTTTCGTTCCATTACAGTAGTTTAAAAGGCTTAAGGAAGCATCTTTGTCACAACAGAAAGGTAGTTTGAAAATTGGGCTGGCGACATAACAAAAAAAAAAACAGTAAGGGAGCCAACAGCACCCGGGTTTCCCAGGCGGTCACCCATCCAAGTACTAGCCGAGCCCGATGATGCTTAACTTCGGTGATCGGACGAGAACCGGTGTATTCATCATGGTATGGCCGTTGGCGCTCATCTAATGTAGGAGCACGGCAGAATTCGCGTTCGGCTTTTCTCCCAACACACAAAATGTTAGTTTTCGGCCGCATTTGACGAAAGCGCTTCCTTCCGCAACCGCCAGTTCCTCGAGGACGGCGCGGGGAGGCACGCCCGGCGTCCCAGCAGAGTGACGGCCGAATTGGCGGGCGCACCGCCGCGTGTGTTAGACGCACTGCTGCTCGTTGCACCCCCTGTCATTCGCTGGGCGCGTGCAGCCTTCGACACTAGCGGAGGACGCATCTTGTCCCTGGTGTTCAGCGGAGGGCCTGTGCGGGGTGTGGCAGTGTCGTGCTGGAGGGCCCACTGGTAGCGATGTGGGCTTCCTCGCCTCGCCTCGCCTCGCCTCACACCAGGTGTCTGCGTAAGTTTGCAGTGCATTCGCACCATTCCTATCCCTGTCCCTGTCCCCGTCCCGACTTGTCCCGACTTTGCTCGACTGCCGCTCGCTGCCGCTCGGGTCGTAGTCCATATGACAGCGCAAGCACGACAAACGTCTGCGGGACGAGACGAGACGAGACGACTAAGGAATAAATTCGTGGTTACAAATCAAATTTGGAACTCTACACTCCTACACAACAATAGGCGGTGACGTATTTCAGAAATCACCTGCCGATTCGTACTGTTTTGTCGTTTTCAAAGTCTTTTTGGCAAACTTGGTTAGCACATTCTCCCTCAAACTGAGTTAATTACTGCATTTTCGTACCATTACAGTAGTTTAAAAGGCTTAAGGAAGCATCTTTGTCACAACAGAAAGGTAGTTTGAAATTTGGGATGGCGACATAACAAAAAAAAAAAAAACAGTAAGGGAGCCAACAGCACCCGGGTTTCCCAGGCGGTCACCCATCCAAGTACTGGCCGGGCCCGATGATGCTTAACTTCGGTGATCGGACGAGAACCAGTGTATTCATCATGGTATGGCCGTTGGCGCTCATCTAATGTAGGAGCACGGCAGAATTCGCGTTCGGCTTTTCTCCCAACACACAAAATGTTAGTTTTCGGCCGCATTTGCCGAAAGCGCTTCCTTCCGCAACCGCCAGTTCCTCGAGGACGGCGCGGGGAGGCGCGCCCGGCGTCCCAGCAGAGTGACGGCCGAATTGGCGGGCGCACCGCCGCGTGTGTTAGACGCACTGCTGCTCGTTGCACCCCCTGTCATTCGCTGGGCGCGTGCAGCCTTCGACACTAGCGGAGGACGCATCTTGTCCCTGGTGTTCAGCGGAGGGCCTGTGCGGGGTGTGGCAGTGTCGTGCTGGAGGGCCCACTGGTAGCGATGTGGGCTTCCTCGCCTCGCCACGCCTCGCCTCGCCTCGCCTCACACCAGGTGTCTGCGTAGTTTGCAGTGCATTCGCACCATTCCTATCCCTGTCCCTGTCCCCGTCCCGACTTGTCCCGACTTTGCTCGACTGCCGCTCGCTGCCGCTCGGGTCGTGGTCCATATGACAGCGCAAGCACGACAAACGTCTGCGGGACGAGACGAGACGAGACGACTAAGGAATAAGTTCGTGGTTACAAATCAAATTTGGAACTCAACACACCTACACAACAATAGGCGGTGACGTATTTCAGAAATCACCTGCCGATTCGTAGTGTTTTGTCGTTTTCAAAGTCTTCTTGGCAAACTTGGTTAGCACATTCTCCCTCAAACTGAGTTAATTACTGCATTTTCGTTCCATTACAGTAGTTTAAAAGGCTTAAGGAAGCATCTTTGTCACAACAGAAAGGTAGTTTGAAAATTGGGCTGGCGACATAACAAAAAAAAAACAGTAGGGGAGCCAACAGCACCCGGGTTTCCCAGGCGGTCACCCATCCAAGTACTAGCCGAGCCCGATGATGCTTAACTTCGGTGATCGGACGAGAACCGGTGTATTCATCATGGTATGGCCGTTGGCGCTCATCTAATGTAGGAGCACGGCAGAATTCGCGTTCGGCTTTTCTCCCAACACACAAAATGTTAGTTTTCGGCCGCATTTGACGAAA
Organism: Schistocerca cancellata; assembly: GCF_023864275.1. NCBI lineage: Eukaryota > Metazoa > Arthropoda > Insecta > Orthoptera > Acrididae > Schistocerca > Schistocerca cancellata. The sequence goes on from NW_026046368.1 coordinate 103,949, forward strand.
GCGCTTCCTTCCGCAACCGCCAGTTCCTCGAGGACGGCGCGGGGAGGCACGCCCGGCGTCCCAGCAGAGTGACGGCCGAATTGGCGGGCGCACCGCCGCGTGTGTTAGACGCACTGCTGCTCGTTGCACCCCCTGTCATTCGCTGGGCGCGTGCAGCCTTCGACACTAGCGGAGGACGCATCTTGTCCCTGGTGTTCAGCGGAGGGCCTGTGCGGGGTGTGGCAGTGTCGTGCTGGAGGGCCCACTGGTAGCGATGTGGGCTTCCTCGCCTCGCCACGCCTTGCCTCGCCTCGCCTCACACCAGGTGTCTGCGTAGTTTGCAGTGCATTCGCACCATTCCTATCCCTGTCCCTGTCCCCGTCCCGACTTGTCCCGACTTTGCTCGACTGCCGCTCGCTGCCGCTCGGGTCGTGGTCCATATGACAGCGCAAGCACGACAAACGTCTGCGGGACGAGACGAGACGAGACGACTAAGGAATAAGTTCGTGGTTACAAATCAAATTTGGAACTCAACACACCTACACAACAATAGGCGGTGACGTATTTCAGAAATCACCTGCCGATTCGTAGTGTTTTGTCGTTTTCAAAGTCTTCTTGGCAAACTTGGTTAGCACATTCTCCCTCAAACTGAGTTAATTACTGCATTTTCGTTCCATTACAGTAGTTTAAAAGGCTTAAGGAAGCATCTTTGTCACAACAGAAAGGTAGTTTGAAAATTGGGCTGGCGACATAACAAAAAAAAAACAGTAAGGGAGCCAACAGCACCCGGGTTTCCCAGGCGGTCACCCATCCAAGTACTAGCCGAGCCCGATGATGCTTAACTTCGGTGATCGGACGAGAACCGGTGTATTCATCATGGTATGGCCGTTGGCGCTCATCTAAAGTAGGAGCACGGCAGAATTCGCGTTCGGATTTTCTCCCAACACACAAAATGTTAGTTTTCGGCCGCATTTGACGAAAGCGCTTCCTTCCGCAACCGCCAGTTCCTCGAGGACGGCGCGGGGAGGCACGCCCGGCGTCCCAGCAGAGTGACGGCCGAATTGGCGGGCGCACCGCCGCGTGTGTTAGACGCACTGCTGCTCGTTGCACCCCCTGTCATTCGCTGGGCGCGTGCAGCCTTCGACACTAGCGGAGGACGCATCTTGTCCCTGGTGTTCAGCGGAGGGCCTGTGCGGGGTGTGGCAGTGTCGTGCTGGAGGGCCCACTGGTAGCGATGTGGGCTTCCTCGCCTCGCCACGCCTCGCCTCGCCTCGCCTCACACCAGGTGTCTGCGTAGTTTGCAGTGCATTCGCACCATTCCTATCCCTGTCCCTGTCCCCGTCCCGACTTGTCCCGACTTTGCTCGACTGCCGCTCGCTGCCGCTCGGGTCGTGGTCCATATGACAGCGCAAGCACGACAAACGTCTGCGGGACGAGACGAGACGAGACGACTAAGGAATAAGTTCGTGGTTACAAATCAAATTTGGAACTCAACACACCTACACAACAATAGGCGGTGACGTATTTCAGAAATCACCTGCCGATTCGTAGTGTTTTGTCGTTTTCAAAGTCTTCTTGGCAAACTTGGTTAGCACATTCTCCCTCAAACTGAGTTAATTACTGCATTTTCGTTCCATTACAGTAGTTTAAAAGGCTTAAGGAAGCATCTTTGTCACAACAGAAAGGTAGTTTGAAAATTGGGCTGGCGACATAACAAAAAAAAAACAGTAGGGGAGCCAACAGCACCCGGGTTTCCCAGGCGGTCACCCATCCAAGTACTAGCCGAGCCCGATGATGCTTAACTTCGGTGATCGGACGAGAACCGGTGTATTCATCATGGTATGGCCGTTGGCGCTCATCTAATGTAGGAGCACGGCAGAATTCGCGTTCGGCTTTTCTCCCAACACACAAAATGTTAGTTTTCGGCCGCATTTGACGAAAGCGCTTCCTTCCGCAACCGCCAGTTCCTCGAGGACGGCGCGGGGAGGCACGCCCGGCGTCCCAGCAGAGTGACGGCCGAATTGGCGGGCGCACCGCCGCGTGTGTTAGACGCACTGCTGCTCGTTGCACCCCCTGTCATTCGCTGGGCGCGTGCAGCCTTCGACACTAGCGGAGGACGCATCTTGTCCCTGGTGTTCAGCGGAGGGCCTGTGCGGGGTGTGGCAGTGTCGTGCTGGAGGGCCCACTGGTAGCGATGTGGGCTTCCTCGCCTCGCCACGCCTTGCCTCGCCTCGCCTCACACCAGGTGTCTGCGTAGTTTGCAGTGCATTCGCACCATTCCTATCCCTGTCCCTGTCCCCGTCCCGACTTGTCCCGACTTTGCTCGACTGCCGCTCGCTGCCGCTCGGGTCGTGGTCCATATGACAGCGCAAGCACGACAAACGTCTGCGGGACGAGACGAGACGAGACGACTAAGGAATAAGTTCGTGGTTACAAATCAAATTTGGAACTCAACACACCTACACAACAATAGGCGGTGACGTATTTCAGAAATCACCTGCCGATTCGTAGTGTTTTGTCGTTTTCAAAGTCTTCTTGGCAAACTTGGTTAGCACATTCTCCCTCAAACTGAGTTAATTACTGCATTTTCGTTCCATTACAGTAGTTTAAAAGGCTTAAGGAAGCATCTTTGTCACAACAGAAAGGTAGTTTGAAAATTGGGCTGGCGACATAACAAAAAAAAAACAGTAGGGGAGCCAACAGCACCCGGGTTTCCCAGGCGGTCACCCATCCAAGTACTAGCCGAGCCCGATGATGCTTAACTTCGGTGATCGGACGAGAACCGGTGTATTCATCATGGTATGGCCGTTGGCGCTCATCTAATGTAGGAGCACGGCAGAATTCGCGTTCGGCTTTTCTCCCAACACACAAAATGTTAGTTTTCGGCCGCATTTGACGAAAGCGCTTCCTTCCGCAACCGCCAGTTCCTCGAGGACGGCGCGGGGAGGCACGCCCGGCGTCCCAGCAGAGTGACGGCCGAATTGGCGGGCGCACCGCCGCGTGTGTTAGACGCACTGCTGCTCGTTGCACCCCCTGTCATTCGCTGGGCGCGTGCAGCCTTCGACACTAGCGGAGGACGCATCTTGTCCCTGGTGTTCAGCGGAGGGCCTGTGCGGGGTGTGGCAGTGTCGTGCTGGAGGGCCCACTGGTAGCGATGTGGGCTTCCTCGCCTCGCCACGCCTTGCCTCGCCTCGCCTCACACCAGGTGTCTGCGTAGTTTGCAGTGCATTCGCACCATTCCTATCCCTGTCCCTGTCCCCGTCCCGACTTGTCCCGACTTTGCTCGACTGCCGCTCGCTGCCGCTCGGGTCGTGGTCCATATGACAGCGCAAGCACGACAAACGTCTGCGGGACGAGACGAGACGAGACGACTAAGGAATAAGTTCGTGGTTACAAATCAAATTTGGAACTCAACACACCTACACAACAATAGGCGGTGACGTATTTCAGAAATCACCTGCCGATTCGTAGTGTTTTGTCGTTTTCAAAGTCTTCTTGGCAAACTTGGTTAGCACATTCTCCCTCAAACTGAGTTAATTACTGCATTTTCGTTCCATTACAGTAGTTTAAAAGGCTTAAGGAAGCATCTTTGTCACAACAGAAAGGTAGTTTGAAAATTGGGCTGGCGACATAACAAAAAAAAAACAGTAAGGGAGCCAACAGCACCCGGGTTTCCCAGGCGGTCACCCATCCAAGTACTAGCCGAGCCCGATGATGCTTAACTTCGGTGATCGGACGAGAACCGGTGTATTCATCATGGTATGGCCGTTGGCGCTCATCTAAAGTAGGAGCACGGCAGAATTCGCGTTCGGATTTTCTCCCAACACACAAAATGTTAGTTTTCGGCCGCATTTGACGAAAGCGCTTCCTTCCGCAACCGCCAGTTCCTCGAGGACGGCGCGGGGAGGCACGCCCGGCGTCCCAGCAGAGTGACGGCCGAATTGGCGGGCGCACCGCCGCGTGTGTTAGACGCACTGCTGCTCGTTGCACCCCCTGTCATTCGCTGGGCGCGTGCAGCCTTCGACACTAGCGGAGGACGCATCTTGTCCCTGGTGTTCAGCGGAGGGCCTGTGCGGGGTGTGGCAGTGTCGTGCTGGAGGGCCCACTGGTAGCGATGTGGGCTTCCTCGCCTCGCCACGCCTCGCCTCGCCTCGCCTCGCCTCACACCAGGTGTCTGCGTAGTTTGCAGTGCATTCGCACCATTCCTATCCCTGTCCCTGTCCCCGTCCCGACTTGTCCCGACTTTGCTCGACTGCCGCTCGCTGCCGCTCGGGTCGTGGTCCATATGACAGCGCAAGCACGACAAACGTCTGCGGGACGAGACGAGACGAGACGAGACGACTAAGGAATAAGTTCGTGGTTACAAATCAAATTTGGAACTCAACACACCTACACAACAATAGGCGGTGACGTATTTCAGAAATCACCTGCCGATTCGTAGTGTTTTGTCGTTTTCAAAGTCTTCTTGGCAAACTTGGTTAGCACATTCTCCCTCAAACTGAGTTAATTACTGCATTTTCGTTCCATTACAGTAGTTTAAAAGGCTTAAGGAAGCATCTTTGTCACAACAGAAAGGTAGTTTGAAAATTGGGCTGGCGACATAACAAAAAAAAAAACAGTAAGGGAGCCAACAGCACCCGGGTTTCCCAGGCGGTCACCCATCCAAGTACTAGCCGAGCCCGATGATGCTTAACTTCGGTGATCGGACGAGAACCGGTGTATTCATCATGGTATGGCCGTTGGCGCTCATCTAATGTAGGAGCACGGCAGAATTCGCGTTCGGCTTTTCTCCCAACACACAAAATGTTAGTTTTCGGCCGCATTTGACGAAAGCGCTTCCTTCCGCAACCGCCAGTTCCTCGAGGACGGCGCGGGGAGGCACGCCCGGCGTCCCAGCAGAGTGACGGCCGAATTGGCGGGCGCACCGCCGCGTGTGTTAGACGCACTGCTGCTCGTTGCACCCCCTGTCATTCGCTGGGCGCGTGCAGCCTTCGACACTAGCGGAGGACGCATCTTGTCCCTGGTGTTCAGCGGAGGGCCTGTGCGGGGTGTGGCAGTGTCGTGCTGGAGGGCCCACTGGTAGCGATGTGGGCTTCCTCGCCTCGCCTCGCCTCGCCTCACACCAGGTGTCTGCGTAAGTTTGCAGTGCATTCGCACCATTCCTATCCCTGTCCCTGTCCCCGTCCCGACTTGTCCCGACTTTGCTCGACTGCCGCTCGCTGCCGCTCGGGTCGTAGTCCATATGACAGCGCAAGCACGACAAACGTCTGCGGGACGAGACGAGACGAGACGACTAAGGAATAAATTCGTGGTTACAAATCAAATTTGGAACTCTACACTCCTACACAACAATAGGCGGTGACGTATTTCAGAAATCACCTGCCGATTCGTACTGTTTTGTCGTTTTCAAAGTCTTTTTGGCAAACTTGGTTAGCACATTCTCCCTCAAACTGAGTTAATTACTGCATTTTCGTACCATTACAGTAGTTTAAAAGGCTTAAGGAAGCATCTTTGTCACAACAGAAAGGTAGTTTGAAATTTGGGATGGCGACATAACAAAAAAAAAAAAACAGTAAGGGAGCCAACAGCACCCGGGTTTCCCAGGCGGTCACCCATCCAAGTACTGGCCGGGCCCGATGATGCTTAACTTCGGTGATCGGACGAGAACCAGTGTATTCATCATGGTATGGCCGTTGGCGCTCATCTAATGTAGGAGCACGGCAGAATTCGCGTTCGGCTTTTCTCCCAACACACAAAATGTTAGTTTTCGGCCGCATTTGCCGAAAGCGCTTCCTTCCGCAACCGCCAGTTCCTCGAGGACGGCGCGGGGAGGCGCGCCCGGCGTCCCAGCAGAGTGACGGCCGAATTGGCGGGCGCACCGCCGCGTGTGTTAGACGCACTGCTGCTCGTTGCACCCCCTGTCATTCGCTGGGCGCGTGCAGCCTTCGACACTAGCGGAGGACGCATCTTGTCCCTGGTGTTCAGCGGAGGGCCTGTGCGGGGTGTGGCAGTGTCGTGCTGGAGGGCCCACTGGTAGCGATGTGGGCTTCCTCGCCTCGCCACGCCTCGCCTCGCCTCGCCTCACACCAGGTGTCTGCGTAGTTTGCAGTGCATTCGCACCATTCCTATCCCTGTCCCTGTCCCCGTCCCGACTTGTCCCGACTTTGCTCGACTGCCGCTCGCTGCCGCTCGGGTCGTGGTCCATATGACAGCGCAAGCACGACAAACGTCTGCGGGACGAGACGAGACGAGACGACTAAGGAATAAGTTCGTGGTTACAAATCAAATTTGGAACTCAACACACCTACACAACAATAGGCGGTGACGTATTTCAGAAATCACCTGCCGATTCGTAGTGTTTTGTCGTTTTCAAAGTCTTCTTGGCAAACTTGGTTAGCACATTCTCCCTCAAACTGAGTTAATTACTGCATTTTCGTTCCATTACAGTAGTTTAAAAGGCTTAAGGAAGCATCTTTGTCACAACAGAAAGGTAGTTTGAAAATTGGGCTGGCGACATAACAAAAAAAAAACAGTAGGGGAGCCAACAGCACCCGGGTTTCCCAGGCGGTCACCCATCCAAGTACTAGCCGAGCCCGATGATGCTTAACTTCGGTGATCGGACGAGAACCGGTGTATTCATCATGGTATGGCCGTTGGCGCTCATCTAATGTAGGAGCACGGCAGAATTCGCGTTCGGCTTTTCTCCCAACACACAAAATGTTAGTTTTCGGCCGCATTTGACGAAAGCGCTTCCTTCCGCAACCGCCAGTTCCTCGAGGACGGCGCGGGGAGGCACGCCCGGCGTCCCAGCAGAGTGACGGCCGAATTGGCGGGCGCACCGCCGCGTGTGTTAGACGCACTGCTGCTCGTTGCACCCCCTGTCATTCGCTGGGCGCGTGCAGCCTTCGACACTAGCGGAGGACGCATCTTGTCCCTGGTGTTCAGCGGAGGGCCTGTGCGGGGTGTGGCAGTGTCGTGCTGGAGGGCCCACTGGTAGCGATGTGGGCTTCCTCGCCTCGCCACGCCTCGCCTCGCCTCGCCTCACACCAGGTGTCTGCGTAGTTTGCAGTGCATTCGCACCATTCCTATCCCTGTCCCTGTCCCCGTCCCGACTTGTCCCGACTTTGCTCGACTGCCGCTCGCTGCCGCTCGGGTCGTGGTCCATATGACAGCGCAAGCACGACAAACGTCTGCGGGACGAGACGAGACGAGACGACTAAGGAATAAGTTCGTGGTTACAAATCAAATTTGGAACTCAACACACCTACACAACAATAGGCGGTGACGTATTTCAGAAATCACCTGCCGATTCGTAGTGTTTTGTCGTTTTCAAAGTCTTCTTGGCAAACTTGGTTAGCACATTCTCCCTCAAACTGAGTTAATTACTGCATTTTCGTTCCATTACAGTAGTTTAAAAGGCTTAAGGAAGCATCTTTGTCACAACAGAAAGGTAGTTTGAAAATTGGGCTGGCGACATAACAAAAAAAAAACAGTAGGGGAGCCAACAGCACCCGGGTTTCCCAGGCGGTCACCCATCCAAGTACTAGCCGAGCCCGATGATGCTTAACTTCGGTGATCGGACGAGAACCGGTGTATTCATCATGGTATGGCCGTTGGCGCTCATCTAATGTAGGAGCACGGCAGAATTCGCGTTCGGCTTTTCTCCCAACACACAAAATGTTAGTTTTCGGCCGCATTTGACGAAAGCGCTTCCTTCCGCAACCGCCAGTTCCTCGAGGACGGCGCGGGGAGGCACGCCCGGCGTCCCAGCAGAGTGACGGCCGAATTGGCGGGCGCACCGCCGCGTGTGTTAGACGCACTGCTGCTCGTTGCACCCCCTGTCATTCGCTGGGCGCGTGCAGCCTTCGACACTAGCGGAGGACGCATCTTGTCCCTGGTGTTCAGCGGAGGGCCTGTGCGGGGTGTGGCAGTGTCGTGCTGGAGGGCCCACTGGTAGCGATGTGGGCTTCCTCGCCTCGCCACGCCTCGCCTCGCCTCGCCTCACACCAGGTGTCTGCGTAGTTTGCAGTGCATTCGCACCATTCCTATCCCTGTCCCTGTCCCCGTCCCGACTTGTCCCGACTTTGCTCGACTGCCGCTCGCTGCCGCTCGGGTCGTGGTCCATATGACAGCGCAAGCACGACAAACGTCTGCGGGACGAGACGAGACGAGACGACTAAGGAATAAGTTCGTGGTTACAAATCAAATTTGGAACTCAACACACCTACACAACAATAGGCGGTGACGTATTTCAGAAATCACCTGCCGATTCGTAGTGTTTTGTCGTTTTCAAAGTCTTCTTGGCAAACTTGGTTAGCACATTCTCCCTCAAACTGAGTTAATTACTGCATTTTCGTTCCATTACAGTAGTTTAAAAGGCTTAAGGAAGCATCTTTGTCACAACAGAAAGGTAGTTTGAAAATTGGGCTGGCGACATAACAAAAAAAAAACAGTAAGGGAGCCAACAGCACCCGGGTTTCCCAGGCGGTCACCCATCCAAGTACTAGCCGAGCCCGATGATGCTTAACTTCGGTGATCGGACGAGAACCGGTGTATTCATCATGGTATGGCCGTTGGCGCTCATCTAATGTAGGAGCACGGCAGAATTCGCGTTCGGCTTTTCTCCCAACACACAAAATGTTAGTTTTCGGCCGCATTTGACGAAAGCGCTTCCTTCCGCAACCGCCAGTTCCTCGAGGACGGCGCGGGGAGGCACGCCCGGCGTCCCAGCAGAGTGACGGCCGAATTGGCGGGCGCACCGCCGCGTGTGTTAGACGCACTGCTGCTCGTTGCACCCCCTGTCATTCGCTGGGCGCGTGCAGCCTTCGACACTAGCGGAGGACGCATCTTGTCCCTGGTGTTCAGCGGAGGGCCTGTGCGGGGTGTGGCAGTGTCGTGCTGGAGGGCCCACTGGTAGCGATGTGGGCTTCCTCGCCTCGCCACGCCTCGCCTCGCCTCGCCTCACACCAGGTGTCTGCGTAGTTTGCAGTGCATTCGCACCATTCCTATCCCTGTCCCTGTCCCCGTCCCGACTTGTCCCGACTTTGCTCGACTGCCGCTCGCTGCCGCTCGGGTCGTGGTCCATATGACAGCGCAAGCACGACAAACGTCTGCGGGACGAGACGAGACGAGACGACTAAGGAATAAGTTCGTGGTTACAAATCAAATTTGGAACTCAACACACCTACACAACAATAGGCGGTGACGTATTTCAGAAATCACCTGCCGATTCGTAGTGTTTTGTCGTTTTCAAAGTCTTCTTGGCAAACTTGGTTAGCACATTCTCCCTCAAACTGAGTTAATTACTGCATTTTCGTTCCATTACAGTAGTTTAAAAGGCTTAAGGAAGCATCTTTGTCACAACAGAAAGGTAGTTTGAAATTTGGGATGGCGACATAACAAAAAAAAAAAAAACAGTAAGGGAGCCAACAGCACCCGGGTTTCCCAGGCGGTCACCCATCCAAGTACTGGCCGGGCCCGATGATGCTTAACTTCGGTGATCGGACGAGAACCAGTGTATTCATCATGGTATGGCCGTTGGCGCTCATCTAATGTAGGAGCACGGCAGAATTCGCGTTCGGCTTTTCTCCCAACACACAAAATGTTAGTTTTCGGCCGCATTTGACGAAAGCGCTTCCTTCCGCAACCGCCAGTTCCTCGAGGACGGCGCGGGGAGGCGCGCCCGGCGTCCCAGCAGAGTGACGGCCGAATTGGCGGGCGCACCGCCGCGTGTGTTAGACGCACTGCTGCTCGTTGCACCCCCTGTCATTCGCTGGGCGCGTGCAGCCTTCGACACTAGCGGAGGACGCATCTTGTCCCTGGTGTTCAGCGGAGGGCCTGTGCGGGGTGTGGCAGTGTCGTGCTGGAGGGCCCACTGGTAGCGATGTGGGCTTCCTCGCCTCGCCACGCCTCGCCTCGCCTCGCCTCACACCAGGTGTCTGCGTAGTTTGCAGTGCATTCGCACCATTCCTATCCCTGTCCCTGTCCCCGTCCCGACTTGTCCCGACTTTGCTCGACTGCCGCTCGCTGCCGCTCGGGTCGTGGTCCATATGACAGCGCAAGCACGACAAACGTCTGCGGGACGAGACGAGACGAGACGACTAAGGAATAAGTTCGTGGTTACAAATCAAATTTGGAACTCAACACACCTACACAACAATAGGCGGTGACGTATTTCAGAAATCACCTGCCGATTCGTAGTGTTTTGTCGTTTTCAAAGTCTTCTTGGCAAACTTGGTTAGCACATTCTCCCTCAAACTGAGTTAATTACTGCATTTTCGTTCCATTACAGTAGTTTAAAAGGCTTAAGGAAGCATCTTTGTCACAACAGAAAGGTAGTTTGAAAATTGGGCTGGCGACATAACAAAAAAAAAACAGTAAGGGAGCCAACAGCACCCGGGTTTCCCAGGCGGTCACCCATCCAAGTACTAGCCGAGCCCGATGATGCTTAACTTCGGTGATCGGACGAGAACCGGTGTATTCATCATGGTATGGCCGTTGGCGCTCATCTAATGTAGGAGCACGGCAGAATTCGCGTTCGGCTTTTCTCCCAACACACAAAATGTTAGTTTTCGGCCGCATTTGACGAAAGCGCTTCCTTCCGCAACCGCCAGTTCCTCGAGGACGGCGCGGGGAGGCACGCCCGGCGTCCCAGCAGAGTGACGGCCGAATTGGCGGGCGCACCGCCGCGTGTGTTAGACGCACTGCTGCTCGTTGCACCCCCTGTCATTCGCTGGGCGCGTGCAGCCTTCGACACTAGCGGAGGACGCATCTTGTCCCTGGTGTTCAGCGGAGGGCCTGTGCGGGGTGTGGCAGTGTCGTGCTGGAGGGCCCACTGGTAGCGATGTGGGCTTCCTCGCCTCGCCACGCCTCGCCTCGCCTCGCCTCACACCAGGTGTCTGCGTAGTTTGCAGTGCATTCGCACCATTCCTATCCCTGTCCCTGTCCCCGTCCCGACTTGTCCCGACTTTGCTCGACTGCCGCTCGCTGCCGCTCGGGTCGTGGTCCATATGACAGCGCAAGCACGACAAACGTCTGCGGGACGAGACGAGACGAGACGACTAAGGAATAAGTTCGTGGTTACAAATCAAATTTGGAACTCAACACACCTACACAACAATAGGCGGTGACGTATTTCAGAAATCACCTGCCGATTCGTAGTGTTTTGTCGTTTTCAAAGTCTTCTTGGCAAACTTGGTTAGCACATTCTCCCTCAAACTGAGTTAATTACTGCATTTTCGTTCCATTACAGTAGTTTAAAAGGCTTAAGGAAGCATCTTTGTCACAACAGAAAGGTAGTTTGAAAATTGGGCTGGCGACATAACAAAAAAAAAACAGTAAGGGAGCCAACAGCACCCGGGTTTCCCAGGCGGTCACCCATCCAAGTACTAGCCGAGCCCGATGATGCTTAACTTCGGTGATCGGACGAGAACCGGTGTATTCATCATGGTATGGCCGTTGGCGCTCATCTAATGTAGGAGCACGGCAGAATTCGCGTTCGGCTTTTCTCCCAACACACAAAATGTTAGTTTTCGGCCGCATTTGACGAAAGCGCTTCCTTCCGCAACCGCCAGTTCCTCGAGGACGGCGCGGGGAGGCACGCCCGGCGTCCCAGCAGAGTGACGGCCGAATTGGCGGGCGCACCGCCGCGTGTGTTAGACGCACTGCTGCTCGTTGCACCCCCTGTCATTCGCTGGGCGCGTGCAGCCTTCGACACTAGCGGAGGACGCATCTTGTCCCTGGTGTTCAGCGGAGGGCCTGTGCGGGGTGTGGCAGTGTCGTGCTGGAGGGCCCACTGGTAGCGATGTGGGCTTCCTCGCCTCGCCACGCCTCGCCTCGCCTCGCCTCACACCAGGTGTCTGCGTAGTTTGCAGTGCATTCGCACCATTCCTATCCCTGTCCCTGTCCCCGTCCCGACTTGTCCCGACTTTGCTCGACTGCCGCTCGCTGCCGCTCGGGTCGTGGTCCATATGACAGCGCAAGCACGACAAACGTCTGCGGGACGAGACGAGACGAGACGACTAAGGAATAAGTTCGTGGTTACAAATCAAATTTGGAACTCAACACACCTACACAACAATAGGCGGTGACGTATTTCAGAAATCACCTGCCGATTCGTAGTGTTTTGTCGTTTTCAAAGTCTTCTTGGCAAACTTGGTTAGCACATTCTCCCTCAAACTGAGTTAATTACTGCATTTTCGTTCCATTACAGTAGTTTAAAAGGCTTAAGGAAGCATCTTTGTCACAACAGAAAGGTAGTTTGAAATTTGGGATGGCGACATAACAAAAAAAAAAAAAAACAGTAAGGGAGCCAACAGCACCCGGGTTTCCCAGGCGGTCACCCATCCAAGTACTGGCCGGGCCCGATGATGCTTAACTTCGGTGATCGGACGAGAACCAGTGTATTCATCATGGTATGGCCGTTGGCGCTCATCTAATGTAGGAGCACGGCAGAATTCGCGTTCGGCTTTTCTCCCAACACACAAAATGTTAGTTTTCGGCCGCATTTGACGAAAGCGCTTCCTTCCGCAACCGCCAGTTCCTCGAGGACGGCGCGGGGAGGCGCGCCCGGCGTCCCAGCAGAGTGACGGCCGAATTGGCGGGCGCACCGCCGCGTGTGTTAGACGCACTGCTGCTCGTTGCACCCCCTGTCATTCGCTGGGCGCGTGCAGCCTTCGACACTAGCGGAGGACGCATCTTGTCCCTGGTGTTCAGCGGAGGGCCTGTGCGGGGTGTGGCAGTGTCGTGCTGGAGGGCCCACTGGTAGCGATGTGGGCTTCCTCGCCTCGCCAAGCCTCGCCTCGCCTCGCCTCACACCAGGTGTCTGCGTAGTTTGCAGTGCATTCGCACCATTCCTATCCCTGTCCCTGTCCCCGTCCCGACTTGTCCCGACTTTGCTCGACTGCCGCTCGCTGCCGCTCGGGTCGTGGTCCATATGACAGCGCAAGCACGACAAACGTCTGCGGGACGAGACGAGACGAGACGACTAAGGAATAAGTTCGTGGTTACAAATCAAATTTGGAACTCAACACACCTACACAACAATAGGCGGTGACGTATTTCAGAAATCACCTGCCGATTCGTAGTGTTTTGTCGTTTTCAAAGTCTTCTTGGCAAACTTGGTTAGCACATTCTCCCTCAAACTGAGTTAATTACTGCATTTTCGTTCCATTACAGTAGTTTAAAAGGCTTAAGGAAGCATCTTTGTCACAACAGAAAGGTAGTTTGAAATTTGGGATGGCGACATAACAAAAAAAAAAAAAACAGTAAGGGAGCCAACAGCACCCGGGTTTCCCAGGCGGTCACCCATCCAAGTACTGGCCGGGCCCGATGATGCTTAACTTCGGTGATCGGACGAGAACCAGTGTATTCATCATGGTATGGCCGTTGGCGCTCATCTAATGTAGGAGCACGGCAGAATTCGCGTTCGGCTTTTCTCCCAACACACAAAATGTTAGTTTTCGGCCGCATTTGACGAAAGCGCTTCCTTCCGCAACCGCCAGTTCCTCGAGGACGGCGCGGGGAGGCGCGCCCGGCGTCCCAGCAGAGTGACGGCCGAATTGGCGGGCGCACCGCCGCGTGTGTTAGACGCACTGCTGCTCGTTGCACCCCCTGTCATTCGCTGGGCGCGTGCAGCCTTCGACACTAGCGGAGGACGCATCTTGTCCCTGGTGTTCAGCGGAGGGCCTGTGCGGGGTGTGGCAGTGTCGTGCTGGAGGGCCCACTGGTAGCGATGTGGGCTTCCTCGCCTCGCCACGCCTCGCCTCGCCTCGCCTCACACCAGGTGTCTGCGTAGTTTGCAGTGCATTCGCACCATTCCTATCCCTGTCCCTGTCCCCGTCCCGACTTGTCCCGACTTTGCTCGACTGCCGCTCGCTGCCGCTCGGGTCGTGGTCCATATGACAGCGCAAGCACGACAAACGTCTGCGGGACGAGACGAGACGAGACGACTAAGGAATAAGTTCGTGGTTACAAATCAAATTTGGAACTCAACACACCTACACAACAATAGGCGGTGACGTATTTCAGAAATCACCTGCCGATTCGTAGTGTTTTGTCGTTTTCAAAGTCTTCTTGGCAAACTTGGTTAGCACATTCTCCCTCAAACTGAGTTAATTACTGCATTTTCGTTCCATTACAGTAGTTTAAAAGGCTTAAGGAAGCATCTTTGTCACAACAGAAAGGTAGTTTGAAATTTGGGATGGCGACATAACAAAAAAAAAAAAAACAGTAAGGGAGCCAACAGCACCCGGGTTTCCCAGGCGGTCACCCATCCAAGTACTGGCCGGGCCCGATGATGCTTAACTTCGGTGATCGGACGAGAACCAGTGTATTCATCATGGTATGGCCGTTGGCGCTCATCTAATGTAGGAGCACGGCAGAATTCGCGTTCGGCTTTTCTCCCAACACACAAAATGTTAGTTTTCGGCCGCATTTGACGAAAGCGCTTCCTTCCGCAACCGCCAGTTCCTCGAGGACGGCGCGGGGAGGCGCGCCCGGCGTCCCAGCAGAGTGACGGCCGAATTGGCGGGCGCACCGCCGCGTGTGTTAGACGCACTGCTGCTCGTTGCACCCCCTGTCATTCGCTGGGCGCGTGCAGCCTTCGACACTAGCGGAGGACGCATCTTGTCCCTGGTGTTCAGCGGAGGGCCTGTGCGGGGTGTGGCAGTGTCGTGCTGGAGGGCCCACTGGTAGCGATGTGGGCTTCCTCGCCTCGCCACGCCTCGCCTCGCCTCGCCTCACACCAGGTGTCTGCGTAGTTTGCAGTGCATTCGCACCATTCCTATCCCTGTCCCTGTCCCCGTCCCGACTTGTCCCGACTTTGCTCGACTGCCGCTCGCTGCCGCTCGGGTCGTGGTCCATATGACAGCGCAAGCACGACAAACGTCTGCGGGACGAGACGAGACGAGACGACTAAGGAATAAGTTCGTGGTTACAAATCAAATTTGGAACTCAACACACCTACACAACAATAGGCGGTGACGTATTTCAGAAATCACCTGCCGATTCGTAGTGTTTTGTCGTTTTCAAAGTCTTCTTGGCAAACTTGGTTAGCACATTCTCCCTCAAACTGAGTTAATTACTGCATTTTCGTTCCATTACAGTAGTTTAAAAGGCTTAAGGAAGCATCTTTGTCACAACAGAAAGGTAGTTTGAAATTTGGGATGGCGACATAACAAAAAAAAAAAAAAACAGTAAGGGAGCCAACAGCACCCGGGTTTCCCAGGCGGTCACCCATCCAAGTACTGGCCGGGCCCGATGATGCTTAACTTCGGTGATCGGACGAGAACCAGTGTATTCATCATGGTATGGCCGTTGGCGCTCATCTAATGTAGGAGCACGGCAGAATTCGCGTTCGGCTTTTCTCCCAACACACAAAATGTTAGTTTTCGGCCGCATTTGACGAAAGCGCTTCCTTCCGCAACCGCCAGTTCCTCGAGGACGGCGCGGGGAGGCGCGCCCGGCGTCCCAGCAGAGTGACGGCCGAATTGGCGGGCGCACCGCCGCGTGTGTTAGACGCACTGCTGCTCGTTGCACCCCCTGTCATTCGCTGGGCGCGTGCAGCCTTCGACACTAGCGGAGGACGCATCTTGTCCCTGGTGTTCAGCGGAGGGCCTGTGCGGGGTGTGGCAGTGTCGTGCTGGAGGGCCCACTGGTAGCGATGTGGGCTTCCTCGCCTCGCCACGCCTCGCCTCGCCTCGCCTCACACCAGGTGTCTGCGTAGTTTGCAGTGCATTCGCACCATTCCTATCCCTGTCCCTGTCCCCGTCCCGACTTGTCCCGACTTTGCTCGACTGCCGCTCGCTGCCGCTCGGGTCGTGGTCCATATGACAGCGCAAGCACGACAAACGTCTGCGGGACGAGACGAGACGAGACGACTAAGGAATAAGTTCGTGGTTACAAATCAAATTTGGAACTCAACACACCTACACAACAATAGGCGGTGACGTATTTCAGAAATCACCTGCCGATTCGTAGTGTTTTGTCGTTTTCAAAGTCTTCTTGGCAAACTTGGTTAGCACATTCTCCCTCAAACTGAGTTAATTACTGCATTTTCGTTCCATTACAGTAGTTTAAAAGGCTTAAGGAAGCATCTTTGTCACAACAGAAAGGTAGTTTGAAATTTGGGATGGCGACATAACAAAAAAAAAAAAAAACAGTAAGGGAGCCAACAGCACCCGGGTTTCCCAGGCGGTCACCCATCCAAGTACTGGCCGGGCCCGATGATGCTTAACTTC
The DNA here is from genome assembly GCF_023864275.1 of Schistocerca cancellata. Lineage (NCBI taxonomy): Eukaryota > Metazoa > Arthropoda > Insecta > Orthoptera > Acrididae > Schistocerca > Schistocerca cancellata. Next base: position 120,166 of record NW_026046368.1, read on the forward strand.
GGTGATCGGACGAGAACCAGTGTATTCATCATGGTATGGCCGTTGGCGCTCATCTAATGTAGGAGCACGGCAGAATTCGCGTTCGGCTTTTCTCCCAACACACAAAATGTTAGTTTTCGGCCGCATTTGACGAAAGCGCTTCCTTCCGCAACCGCCAGTTCCTCGAGGACGGCGCGGGGAGGCGCGCCCGGCGTCCCAGCAGAGTGACGGCCGAATTGGCGGGCGCACCGCCGCGTGTGTTAGACGCACTGCTGCTCGTTGCACCCCCTGTCATTCGCTGGGCGCGTGCAGCCTTCGACACTAGCGGAGGACGCATCTTGTCCCTGGTGTTCAGCGGAGGGCCTGTGCGGGGTGTGGCAGTGTCGTGCTGGAGGGCCCACTGGTAGCGATGTGGGCTTCCTCGCCTCGCCACGCCTCGCCTCGCCTCGCCTCACACCAGGTGTCTGCGTAGTTTGCAGTGCATTCGCACCATTCCTATCCCTGTCCCTGTCCCCGTCCCGACTTGTCCCGACTTTGCTCGACTGCCGCTCGCTGCCGCTCGGGTCGTGGTCCATATGACAGCGCAAGCACGACAAACGTCTGCGGGACGAGACGAGACGAGACGACTAAGGAATAAGTTCGTGGTTACAAATCAAATTTGGAACTCAACACACCTACACAACAATAGGCGGTGACGTATTTCAGAAATCACCTGCCGATTCGTAGTGTTTTGTCGTTTTCAAAGTCTTCTTGGCAAACTTGGTTAGCACATTCTCCCTCAAACTGAGTTAATTACTGCATTTTCGTTCCATTACAGTAGTTTAAAAGGCTTAAGGAAGCATCTTTGTCACAACAGAAAGGTAGTTTGAAATTTGGGATGGCGACATAACAAAAAAAAAAAAAACAGTAAGGGAGCCAACAGCACCCGGGTTTCCCAGGCGGTCACCCATCCAAGTACTGGCCGGGCCCGATGATGCTTAACTTCGGTGATCGGACGAGAACCAGTGTATTCATCATGGTATGGCCGTTGGCGCTCATCTAATGTAGGAGCACGGCAGAATTCGCGTTCGGCTTTTCTCCCAACACACAAAATGTTAGTTTTCGGCCGCATTTGACGAAAGCGCTTCCTTCCGCAACCGCCAGTTCCTCGAGGACGGCGCGGGGAGGCGCGCCCGGCGTCCCAGCAGAGTGACGGCCGAATTGGCGGGCGCACCGCCGCGTGTGTTAGACGCACTGCTGCTCGTTGCACCCCCTGTCATTCGCTGGGCGCGTGCAGCCTTCGACACTAGCGGAGGACGCATCTTGTCCCTGGTGTTCAGCGGAGGGCCTGTGCGGGGTGTGGCAGTGTCGTGCTGGAGGGCCCACTGGTAGCGATGTGGGCTTCCTCGCCTCGCCACGCCTCGCCTCGCCTCGCCTCACACCAGGTGTCTGCGTAGTTTGCAGTGCATTCGCACCATTCCTATCCCTGTCCCTGTCCCCGTCCCGACTTGTCCCGACTTTGCTCGACTGCCGCTCGCTGCCGCTCGGGTCGTGGTCCATATGACAGCGCAAGCACGACAAACGTCTGCGGGACGAGACGAGACGAGACGACTAAGGAATAAGTTCGTGGTTACAAATCAAATTTGGAACTCAACACACCTACACAACAATAGGCGGTGACGTATTTCAGAAATCACCTGCCGATTCGTAGTGTTTTGTCGTTTTCAAAGTCTTCTTGGCAAACTTGGTTAGCACATTCTCCCTCAAACTGAGTTAATTACTGCATTTTCGTTCCATTACAGTAGTTTAAAAGGCTTAAGGAAGCATCTTTGTCACAACAGAAAGGTAGTTTGAAATTTGGGATGGCGACATAACAAAAAAAAAAAAAAACAGTAAGGGAGCCAACAGCACCCGGGTTTCCCAGGCGGTCACCCATCCAAGTACTGGCCGGGCCCGATGATGCTTAACTTCGGTGATCGGACGAGAACCAGTGTATTCATCATGGTATGGCCGTTGGCGCTCATCTAATGTAGGAGCACGGCAGAATTCGCGTTCGGCTTTTCTCCCAACACACAAAATGTTAGTTTTCGGCCGCATTTGACGAAAGCGCTTCCTTCCGCAACCGCCAGTTCCTCGAGGACGGCGCGGGGAGGCGCGCCCGGCGTCCCAGCAGAGTGACGGCCGAATTGGCGGGCGCACCGCCGCGTGTGTTAGACGCACTGCTGCTCGTTGCACCCCCTGTCATTCGCTGGGCGCGTGCAGCCTTCGACACTAGCGGAGGACGCATCTTGTCCCTGGTGTTCAGCGGAGGGCCTGTGCGGGGTGTGGCAGTGTCGTGCTGGAGGGCCCACTGGTAGCGATGTGGGCTTCCTCGCCTCGCCACGCCTCGCCTCGCCTCGCCTCACACCAGGTGTCTGCGTAGTTTGCAGTGCATTCGCACCATTCCTATCCCTGTCCCTGTCCCCGTCCCGACTTGTCCCGACTTTGCTCGACTGCCGCTCGCTGCCGCTCGGGTCGTGGTCCATATGACAGCGCAAGCACGACAAACGTCTGCGGGACGAGACGAGACGAGACGACTAAGGAATAAGTTCGTGGTTACAAATCAAATTTGGAACTCAACACACCTACACAACAATAG
>NW_026046369.1:7500-10000 GCF_023864275.1 Schistocerca cancellata
CGAGTAGACGCTTTAGGTGCGACCACCCGTGCTCCCAACTGAGCTTGCCGCTGCCGACAGAGGCCCGGGAGCGTGCTGTCGTGGCATTGCCGGCGGGAGACAACACGCGCCACCTACGGTGACCGGCAGCTCCAACGCCAGCGCCACAGAAGGGCAAAGGCCCCACGTGGGTGCCGAAGCGAACTCTCCCAGCACAGCGCACGTGCCAACACGTCTGCACAACTGCGATACAAACCACCAGCGAGAACCGCTGGGGCGACCGAGCAGCAGACGGCGTCGCGGCGCCGAGTGCCGGGCGGCGGCGCATCCTCAACGCACACAGTCCTCAATCGGACCAGCACACTGCAGATGTCCACCGCGCTTCGCACCGGGCCGGCGAGGACCCACTTTGGCTGCACGGCGCCGCGCGCAGGGTGCCCCGGCGCGCAGCTGCGCCGCCTGCCGCGTCCGTCGGCCGGCGCGCCTGCCACTGGGCGCCCCCACCAGCCGGCTGTAGCGCGTGCGCCCACGCACCGCGCGGCCAGCACGCCGGGCGGCCCCCCCTCACCGGCCGGGGACAGTCCCACCCACCCACAGCCGCGTATCGCTTCACACCCAGATTCACATTCACGTTCGTTGGTATGGTGGGGACCGCTTCGTAGCTGTACCGATCGTTGCCCTCACAGATGTACCTCCAGCAAGGACAACCGCACCACAACGGGTTACCAGTTGTTCATTTGCGTAACGTCACCAGTAAACGTACACGTCCATCCCCGTTTGCAAAGTCAACTATTATTGCATGCCTGCCTGTCAGGTGTCAAGACACACTACATCCGCTCACATCCACGCAACAAAATGTGCCCGACTAGAGGGCACGTGGAAGGTGCCCCCGTACGTATGCGATGTCCACTGCGCGACCAACTGTCAACCGGCCTCTGTAGCATGTCGCAGATGTGGAACGCGGGGCACCGTGCTATCACATTGTGTGAGAAGAGACTACTACGTCTGCATACACGCGCCACTACATGAACAGACGGCTCATGCTGATCGCCATCCACTGCGTCCATTACTCCCACACGTCTCTATGGCGTACCACACTGCAATGCAGCTGTTATGGGGAGATGACACGTAGCTGTGTACACAACATTCTGAGCGGGTTGCGGTTGGACAATACATTACTGTAACGTGTCATATGCCAATTACAGAGCAGGGTAAGGCACAACTTGGGTTAGGTTAAGGCACAACTTGGGTTAGGTTAAGGCACAACTTGGGTTAGGTTAAGGCACAACTTGGGTTAGGTTAAGGCACAACTTGGGTTAGGTTAAGGCACAACTTGGGTTAGGTTAAGGCACAACTTGGGTTAGGTTAAGGCACAACTTGGGTTAGGTTAAGGCACAACTTGGGTTAGGTTAAGGCACAACTTGGGTTAGGTTAAGGCACAACTTGGGTTAGGTTAAGGCACAACTTGGGTTAGGTTAAGGCACAACGTGGGTTAGGTTAAGGCACAACGTGGGTTAGGTTAAGGCACAACGTGGGTTAGGTTAAGGCACAACGTGGGTTAGGTTAAGGCACAACGTGGGTTAGGTTAAGGCACAACGTGGGTTAGGTTAAGGCACAACGTGGGTTAGGTTAAGGCACAACGTGGGTTAGGTTAAGGCACAACGTGGGTTAGGTTAAGGCACAACGTGGGTTAGGTTAAGGCACAACGTGGGTTAGGTTAAGGCACAACGTGGGTTAGGTTAAGGCACAACGTGGGTTAGGTTAAGGCACAACTTGGGGGTAGATTGCGGTGCAAATTGCGTTACATTGCGGTGCAAATTGCGTTACATTGCGGTGCAAATTGCGTTACATTGCGGTGCAAATTGCGTTACATTGCGGTGCAAATTGCGTTACATTGCGGTGCAAATTGCGTTACATTGCGGTGCAAATTGCGTTACATTGCGGTGCAAATTGCGTTACATTGCGGTGCAAATTGCGTTACATTGCGGTGCAAATTGAGTTACATTGCGGTGCAAATTGAGTTACATTGCGGTGCAAATTGCGTTACATTGCGGTGCAAATTGCGTTACATTGCGGTGCAAATTGCGTTACATTGCGGTGCAAATTGAGTTACATTGCGGTGCAAATTGAGTTACATTGCGGTGCAAATTGAGTTACATTGCGGTGCAAATTGAGTTACATTGCGGTGCAAATTGAGTTACATTGCGGTGCAAATTGAGTTACATTGTGGTGCAAATTGAGTTACATTGCGGTGCAAATTGAGTTACATTGCGGTGCAAATTGAGTTACATTGCGGTGCAAATTGAGGTAGGTTAAGGTGCAACACAGGTTAGGTTAAGGTGCAACATAGGTTAGGGTGCAAGATGGGTTAGGTTAAGGTGCAAGATGGGTTAGGTTAAGGTGCAAGATGGGTTAGGTTAAGGTGACATAGGTTAGGTTAAGGTGACATAGGTTAGGTTAAGGTGACATAGGTTAGGTTAAGGTGACATAGGTTAGGTTAAGGTGACATAGGTTAGGTTAA
>NW_026046369.1:17500-27500 GCF_023864275.1 Schistocerca cancellata
TGACTCGCGCTTACTGGGAATTCCTCGTTCATGGGGAACAATTGCAAGCCCCAATCCCTAGCACGAAGGAGGTTCAGCGGGTTACCCCGACCTTTCGGCCTAGGAAGACACGCTGATTCCTTCAGTGTAGCGCGCGTGCGGCCCAGAACATCTAAGGGCATCACAGACCTGTTATTGCTCAATCTCGTGCGGCTAGAAGCCGCCTGTCCCTCTAAGAAGAAAAGTAATCGCTGACAGCACGAAGGATGTCACGCGACTAGTTAGCAGGCTAGAGTCTCGTTCGTTATCGGAATTAACCAGACAAATCGCTCCACCAACTAAGAACGGCCATGCACCACCACCCACCGAATCAAGAAAGAGCTATCAATCTGTCAATCCTTCCGGTGTCCGGGCCTGGTGAGGTTTCCCGTGTTGAGTCAAATTAAGCCGCAGGCTCCACTCCTGGTGGTGCCCTTCCGTCAATTCCTTTAAGTTTCAGCTTTGCAACCATACTTCCCCCGGAACCCAAAAGCTTTGGTTTCCCGGAGGCTGCCCGCCGAGTCATCGGAGGAACTGCGGCGGATCGCTGGCTGGCATCGTTTATGGTTAGAACTAGGGCGGTATCTGATCGCCTTCGAACCTCTAACTTTCGTTCTTGATTAATGAAAACATACTTGGCAAATGCTTTCGCTTCTGTTCGTCTTGCGACGATCCAAGAATTTCACCTCTAACGTCGCAATACGAATGCCCCCGCCTGTCCCTATTAATCATTACCTCGGGTTCCGAAAACCAACAAAATAGAACCGAGGTCCTATTCCATTATTCCATGCACACAGTATTCAGGCGGGCTTGCCTGCTTTAAGCACTCTAATTTGTTCAAAGTAAACGTGCCGGCCCACCCAGACACTCAATAAAGAGCACCTTGGTAGGATTTCAACGGGGTCCGCCTCGGGACGCACGAACACGCACGAGGCGGTCGCACGCCTTCGGCTCGCCCCACCGGCAGGACGTCCCACGATACATGCCAGTTAAACACCGACGGGCGGTGAACCAACAGCGTGGGACACAAATCCAACTACGAGCTTTTTAACCGCAACAACTTTAATATACGCTATTGGAGCTGGAATTACCGCGGCTGCTGGCACCAGACTTGCCCTCCAATAGATACTCGTTAAAGGATTTAAAGTGTACTCATTCCGATTACGGGGCCTCGGATGAGTCCCGTATCGTTATTTTTCGTCACTACCTCCCCGTGCCGGGAGTGGGTAATTTGCGCGCCTGCTGCCTTCCTTGGATGTGGTAGCCGTTTCTCAGGCTCCCTCTCCGGAATCGAACCCTGATTCCCCGTTACCCGTTACAACCATGGTAGGCGCAGAACCTACCATCGACAGTTGATAAGGCAGACATTTGAAAGATGCGTCGCCGGTACGAGGACCGTGCGATCAGCCCAAAGTTATTCAGAGTCACCAAGGCAAACGGACCGGACGAGCCGACCGATTGGTTTTGATCTAATAAAAGCGTCCCTTCCATCTCTGGTCGGGACTCTGTTTTTAAAAAAAAAAAAAAAAAAAAAAAAAAATTCTTTATTAATAATCATTGTAATTATACAAATTTAACCCACTTCCTTAAGCTCATTAGTGGGTCCTAATAGTTATACATTTATATGTTATTATGCAGCTAGTTATTAGTTTTAAAGTGAGCTACAGTTACTTTCACAACAATGGGCACTTAATATCTATATCTACTGTTTATACCTAATTCCTATAACTAAATTAACTTATGTATACTGCAGCGTCACATGTGTGCCAGTAAGAATATAAACCTACTTAATATGCCTTGTTCTTCGAGCTAAACCCGAAGAACATGCCCCTGGCACTGGGCAGGCCACGACTTTATGATTCGCTGCAGTTGCTATTCTAAGTTCCTAAAAAACTAAGTCCTACAAACTAACTTATCCTACGTCATAATCGGTGTGTCTTAATCGGTGGTTGGTCCCTACTCCCCCTAGTCCTGCGCATGGCGGATCCTAACTTGGGTGAAGTCAGCCAGTCCACGCACAGGCGGTATGGGACTAGGGCTCTTGGTCACAATCGGTAATTACTATCCTTGTTATTACTGTCTCTCTCTTAAATATTCATTTAGAACTTTACGTGATACCTCGTTTGCCAAGGTATTTAGAGTCTGAAAAGTCTCCTCTCGTCGAAGTAGTTGATGTGTGTCATGATTAGGAAGTATGTCTCGTAAGGTGTTTGCGACATCATTGAAGAGGGGACATTCGTAAACAACATGTTCGGGTGTTCCCTCCGGATCGCCACAGTCGCACGCTGGTGTTGCCCTTTTCCCAAATCGACATAAGTATGTCGGGTAGGGTCCATGGCCAGTGAGGAAGTGAATCAGACCTCGTGTAGGCTCGAAGTATTTCATACCCAGGCGTTCCCTCACATCAGGTAGAAACTGGAAGGTTCGTCGTCCAGCCTCTTCTGCAGCCCAAGTCTCCTGCCAGAGTTCCTCCCCTCTTCTCCTTATTTCTCTTTTGTCCCCCACTCTGATACCCATAATGTCTACAGTCTTTTCGTAGTTATCCCTCTTTGCCCAATACCAGGCCGCCTGTTCCCTTATTTTGATGTCCAGAGGGCAAAGCCCCATTATGACTAATAGGGCCCCCCCTGGAGACGTTCTGTAAGCACCCACAGCTCTTAGCAGCATGCTTCTTTGGACCCTTCTCACTGCCATGGCGGGCACTACCCTCGTGAGCCTGTGCGCCCAGACTCCCGAGCCGTAGCCCACGACTGATGTTAGGATGCTGTTGTGATATAGCCTGATTAAGTGTGGAGGGAGATGGAATCTTTTATGTCCTATTGAGATGAGATTGTTTAGTATCTGAAGGGCTCTCTGGGTGACGGTTTCAATATGCTTACCGAAGCTCCACCTCTCATCAATGATGACTCCTAGGTAGCGTGTCTCGCGTCGTCTCAGAACTGGTGAGTCGTCTATTCTAACAGTCGGATTTCTAATGAGATGTCCTTTTAGCAATAGATAAGTAGATTTGCTGGGCGATATCGTCATTTTAGTCGCATGGCACCACTGTTGAAGTTTGTCTAGTACTGTCGCTATCTTTGGTTCGATGTCTTCGCGGCTACGGCCGCCAACCAACAGGAGGAGGTCATCCGCGTAAGCTATCACCTCTAGCACCTCTTCACTTTGTTGTAGTCTGTCTAACAAAGGCTCCATGTGGATGTCCCAAAAGAGGGGTCCTAAGACGGAACCTTGGGGACATCCTTTAGTTATTGTCTTGCCAATTCTTTCGCTAGAGGATGATAGCCAGACCTCCCGATCCTCGCAATAGCTCCTCAGACAACCATATAGCGGCCCTGGACACTCCTTCTCCCGCAGGCAGGAGAAGAGCGAAGGCCACCACAGGTTGTCGAAGGCGCCACTGATGTCAGCCATGATGCCAACCACGTATTTGCGCGGGGTCGAGCCACAGACCTCGGCCGCCAGGGCGATTGCATCAGATGCCGACCGCCCCGGCCGGAAACCGAACTGCCTGTCACTCATCCCGCACAACACTCGGTGTGCTGTCAGTCTGTCAGCTAGCAACTTTTCTAGTATTTTCCCAAATATATCCAGTAGGCAAATCGGCCTGTAGGATTTCGCTTCTGCGGGATCCTTATCTGGTCCTTTCTTAATGATGACTACATGTGCCTTTTTCCATGTCTTAGGGAACTTACGCTGTCTAAGGCATTCATTGTACAAGTGCGTCAGTGGTGCAGTCAGCTGAGGCGCCAGAAACTGCACCACCTCCGCCACAATGCCGTCTGGCCCAGGTGCTTTCCCTCTTTGTAAGGATCTTATATGTGCCGCCACCTCCTCTTCTGAGAAGGGGTAGACAGCTGTCTCGTTGGTGTATAGTTCCCGATCTTGATCTCTGAGTAGCTGCTGCATCTCTGTTTCCCCATCCGCATTGTCGTCAGGCAACAGGGAGTGGAGGAGGACCCCCGCAGTCTCCTGCCAGGACTCCGTCATCCTATCCCCGTACCTGACTGTAGATAGCTCCAGAGGAGAGCGGATTTTCTCTCTTACTAGCTTATACGGGAGCCCCCATGGGTCAGTGACCAGCTGATTGAGAACGAAGTTTTCCCAACTTCTCACTCTGACTTCTCGAAGTTCTTTTTGGAATTTTCGCTTTTCTTCCCTGTACAGCTGCAGCCACCTTTGTCGTTCCTGCCAGACGACACTGTGTTGATAGTACCTCCTCAGCCTTCTGACAGACTGACGCAGTTCGCTTAGTTCTGCAGACCATGGTGACGGGGAGGCCGCCATGGCCCTCCTCCTAGTAGGTACGGCTGCCCTCACCGCTCTTGTAACTGCGTTCACCAGTTCCTCTGCCCTCCGGTCCACGTCCAAGTCTAAGTGCATGTCGTCTTCCGGTAATGGAGGAATGTCACACTCCCTCGCTAGTCGTTCCCAATCTGCTCTTTTATAGTTTAGTTGTACTTCCCACCCCGTGGCCCAGTGGCTCTCTCTTTTCCCTATGGTAAAAATTATCAGATTATGGTCGCTTGTGGTGGCATTCTCTGTAACTCTCCAGTTTTGAAGGCTATTGGCTGTGTTCGGAGTCACAAGGGTGATGTCAATGTTTGTGCCCTGTCCCCCACCTGCAGCGTAGGTGGGAGGATTGCCGGGTCTGTTGGCCACCACAAGTTGTGATTCCATAATAAATTCTTCGACCTTTTCACCATTTGCATCTCTTGTGCCACTGTACCACAGGGGGGATTTAGCGTTAATATCAGCAGTTATTATGAGTTTTCTTCCCCGCAACGCCGTGGTAACTCTCGCAAGGTGGTCTAAGTGAAGTTCTATATTGTCCCCGTACTGAAAGTACATATTGATGAGAGTTATAATTCCCGTGGGGGATTGAAGCTCCACGACGTTGCAGTGACTAGTTGTGAACTGCGAGAGTATGGTGACCCTCAGTAGTTTATTAGTGATTATAATTGCCGCCTTCGGGTCATCCCCTCTACTGACTATTTGCCAGCTAGCAGCAGCAAAAGCTATTTTCCCAGCCAGGGAGTATGGCTCCTGTAGACAGAGTACATCAAGTCTCCTCTCCTCCACCTCCCTTCGGAGCTCCTGCATTACGAGTCTGCTGTTGTGTGTGTTAAGCTGTCCTATATTAATTTTAGTCATTATGGGTAGTAAGTGTGTATTCGGTCATATGGCCAGGTCTTATTCCAGTCAAAAGCGATTCGTCCATGTGCCACAACTGATTGTTGGTAGATGTCGTCAAGATTAAATTTCTCTCCTCGTCTTTCGAATGCTTTCTTGAGCAGGTCGCGCAAGGCTCCAAAGTCGGTGGGGAGATTCACAGATTTTAGCTGGATTCTGTCAACAGCCTCCATAACCGGAAAGGTTATTTTCCTGCCGTCTTCGTGTCCTACCCGGACCACATGTCGTAAGGCAGTGGTCAGGGTAGCCGGCTGCTCCAATCTGGATAGCTGCATGGTGTACTCCAGGTTGGGGTACACCCTGACCGGATCGACCGGTGGCAGCTTAACTATTGACGTGCATTGTGTGGTGGGGCTCATACTAGAACTCGTCACTACATTTTCTTGTATTGGTTGGTTGTTTATGTTACTGTCCTTATAAGATGCTGAAGCCGCAGGATGCCCTTGCCGCTGTTGTTGTTTCGGCTTTGTTTCCCGGCGTCCGGAGGAAGGAGTTTCTGCCATGGGGAGATTTGTTTGTATTCCTATATCCATTGTCGGAAAATCAGTTTGTACTGCTATGTCCTTGGTTTCAGTTTTGAAGACTTCCGTAAGTGACTTCAGAAAGGCCTTGAATCTATTTGCCCGCATGGCATCCCTCCTCCTTTTGCTCGGGGACTTTCGCTTTGGCATCCTGTTCGGTATGCTGGGCTCAGCCATAATCAGTCCTAGAAATCAGTCTCTGCTCCAGCATTCTGTATGTGGGGCAGTTCCTACCGGTGGTTCCACAAGACTTCTTTCCTCGATTTTTACAGGGTATGCAAACTGCCGCCGCCTTGCAGTCTTTGCGGCTATGACCTTTTTCCCCACACTTGGTGCACGCCGGCTCCCTGGTACACAGCCTTAGGATGTGGTCCAGGTCGCCACAGTTGTGGCAACGAGGTACCACGACATAGTCCCTTGTATTGATGGCATGAAAACCAACATACAATCTGCCCATTGTTGTTACATTTTTCCACATCGGTGCCGATACTTCGGCGACGTGATGAACAACATCACGACCCCGCGGCCCAGTCTTAAATTTCAACTTAAAGTTGTTCTTGAATTCATCCTCATTCATTTTATCAAAGTTCTGTAACCTTATTGTTTCTGCTAGTTCCTCATTTGTCATGATTGCAGGTACGTCATATAAAATGACGAGAGGGTTTCTTTTTCTCGGTGGTTCACATTTGACCACCGAGTTTAGTTTCTGGTTGTTCAGTAGCTTTTCTTTGTCCTCCTCCGAGGCAACTTCAACGATCACGGAGTTTCTACTTGGTTTTACCTTATTAATTTTAATCTTGTCTTTGACAGGGTCTATGGTTCTTGTAAAAATTTCCTGTATTTTTTTGACACTGGTGTCCTGCCCAGGTAGAGTCCTGAGGAAGACAGCTGTGTCTGTTCTCTTAGTGACCTTATCAATAGTATCTCTAGTTGTGCTCTGTAGGCGCTTGGTGGGCGCCTGCGCAGCCACAGCTGCCCACGTCTTCGCCGGTTGCCTTCTCAACCTGTCATTTTCTTTCTCGAGTTCTTCTACTCTTCCCTCAAGTTTGGCGTGGGCAATAGCCCATGCAGCCAGTTCATTTTTTATGATGCCAAGTCCTGCTTGGCTGATTTTGCCGTTCTTTATTTGTTGCTCCATGAGCAACGCGATTCTAGAGTATCTCTCCATTACTGTCTCATTCTCTGCCTGTCCCTGCTCGTCCTGGGGAGAGGGATCAGGCGCAGCGGAAGCTCTTCGAGGCGCACACGAATCACTCGTCTCAATTGCAGCCATGATTTACGAGTGATCAAAAAAGGGGTGGGAGCCCGTCTCTTGCCCCGGACCGGCTCCTCTGGCATGGGGGGGGACTCTTGCAGCTCGCCCACCGACCTCGCCCCTAGGTCAAGGGCACTCCAGAGCTGCAGGGTTCAGCACGCCGTTGCCAGCGCACTGGTCCCCGTCGAAGGCCTCGTCGTCGACGATTTCACTCGACGCTCCTCGGCAAGTGCACCCCGCACTCCGGAGAGGCGGATGCACCCCTCGCCCTTCGCCGCCTACTAGCCCGAGTTTCCACCTGAAGGCCAAGGACCCACTCCTACTCAGGTGGTGGGTCGGTCCCCCAGTCGTTCGGCGGTCTGGGCCCATCTAACCTAGCCCAGGCGATGTCACCACCTCCTGGGTTTGGCAGAACACGCCCCGGTTACCCAGGGGCGCGGCGAAGCACCCTTGCCGACTCGCGCCGCGATCCCACGCCGACAAACGAGGTCGCCGGCATGCAGAGCACCTGCTGGTCTGTGCCCTGCGAACAGAAAGGGACTGGTGTTCGGTCCCTCGACACAGCTCCCCCTGTGCCACGCACCCTTCGCTTTCGCATCGGGTTGGGTCGCAGCTCTCCCTTTTGACGCAAGGCAGAATGCCAAGCTTGACGTCTGGCACCACGGGAAGGCGGAAAGAGCCACTTGGGAAGGAGAGGCTATGTAAGACGCATCACTTCCCCGAGTGAGGACTGTCGCGGCACGCTCGACGTAAAGCGATACGCTTCAGTGCGAGCCTCCGTGCCTTACGGCGCGCTGGTGACGGGCGGGCCCGCACCAAGACGCGCCGTCAAGCGACTGACCTCACGCCAGACTCGGGACTCTGTTTGCATGTATTAGCTCTAGAATTACCACAGTTATCCAAGTAACGTGGGTACGATCTAAGGAACCATAACTGATTTAATGAGCCATTCGCGGTTTCACCTTAATGCGGCTTGTACTGAGACATGCATGGCTTAATCTTTGAGACAAGCATATGACTACTGGCAGGATCAACCAGGGAGCTGCGTCAACTAGAGCTGAGCAGCCGGCCGCCCGGGAGTGTGTCCCAGAGGCCCGCGCGAACACGCAAGCGTCCGCTCAATTATTCTGCAAACAGGAGGAGGCTGAGCTCCCCTGCACAATACACCTCGAAACCCTCTCAGGTCCCGGCGGCGCGCAGCGCCGTCCTAAGTACTTGGTCGGGTTCGAGAGAGGCGCAATCGCCCGGAGTTAGGCGAGTAGACGCTTTAGGTGCGACCACCCGTGCTCCCAACTGAGCTTGCCGCTGCCGACAGAGGCCCGGGAGCGTGCTGTCGTGGCATTGCCGGCGGGAGACAACACGCGCCACCTACGGTGACCGGCAGCTCCAACGCCAGCGCCACAGAAGGGCAAAGGCCCCACGTGGGTGCCGAAGCGAACTCTCCCAGCACAGCGCACGTGCCAACACGTCTGCACAACTGCGATACAAACCACCAGCGAGAACCGCTGGGGCGACCGAGCAGCAGACGGCGTCGCGGCGCCGAGTGCCGGGCGGCGGCGCATCCTCAACGCACACAGTCCTCAATCGGACCAGCACACTGCAGATGTCCACCGCGCTTCGCACCGGGCCGGCGAGGACCCACTTTGGCTGCACGGCGCCGCGCGCAGGGTGCCCCGGCGCGCAGCTGCGCCGCCTGCCGCGTCCGTCGGCCGGCGCGCCTGCCACTGGGCGCCCCCACCAGCCGGCTGTAGCGCGTGCGCCCACGCACCGCGCGGCCAGCACGCCGGGCGGCCCCCCCTCACCGGCCGGGGACAGTCCCACCCACCCACAGCCGCGTATCGCTTCACACCCAGATTCACATTCACGTTCGTTGGTATGGTGGGGACCGCTTCGTAGCTGTACCGATCGTTGCCCTCACAGATGTACCTCCAGCAAGGACAACCGCACCACAACGGGTTACCAGTTGTTCATTTGCGTAACGTCACCAGTAAACGTACACGTCCATCCCCGTTTGCAAAGTCAACTATTATTGCATGCCTGCCTGTCAGGTGTCAAGACACACTACATCCGCTCACATCCACGCAACAAAATGTGCCCGACTAGAGGGCACGTGGAAGGTGCCCCCGTACGTATGCGATGTCCACTGCGCGACCAACTGTCAACCGGCCTCTGTAGCATGTCGCAGATGTGGAACGCGGGGCACCGTGCTATCACATTGTGTGAGAAGAGACTACTACGTCTGCATACACGCGCCACTACATGAACAGACGGCTCATGCTGATCGCCATCCACTGCGTCCATTACTCCCACACGTCTCTATGGCGTACCACACTGCAATGCAGCTGTTATGGGGAGATGACACGTAGCTGTGTACACAACATTCTGAGCGGGTTGCGGTTGGACAATACATTACTGTAACGTGTCATATGCCAATTACAGAGCAGGGTAAGGCACAACTTGGGTTAGGTTAAGGCACAACTTGGGTTAGGTTAAGGCACAACTTGGGTTAGGTTAAGGCACAACTTGGGTTAGGTTAAGGCACAACTTGGGTTAGGTTAAGGCACAACTTGGGTTAGGTTAAGGCACAACTTGGGTTAGGTTAAGGCACAACTTGGGTTAGGTTAAGGCACAACTTGGGTTAGGTTAAGGCACAACTTGGGTTAGGTTAAGGCACAACTTGGGTTAGGTTAAGGCACAACGTGGGTTAGGTTAAGGCACAACGTGGGTTAGGTTAAGGCACAACGTGGGTTAGGTTAAGGCACAACGTGGGTTAGGTTAAGGCACAACGTGGGTTAGGTTAAGGCACAACGTGGGTTAGGTTAAGGCACAACGTGGGTTAGGTTAAGGCACAACGTGGGTTAGGTTAAGGCACAACGTGGGTTAGGTTAAGGCACAACGTGGGTTAGGTTAAGGCACAACGTGGGTTAGGTTAAGGCACAACTTGGGGGTAGATTGCGGTGCAAATTGCGTTACATTGCGGTGCAAATTGCGTTACATTGCGGTGCAAATTGCGTTA
>NW_026046369.1:37500-45000 GCF_023864275.1 Schistocerca cancellata
GTCGCTAATCCTGCAGCGTTACAAGGTGTCAGCTTAGTAATATAAACCTACTATTTGGCCTTGCCCATTGAGCTAACCCCAATGGGCGTGCCCCTGACACTGGGCAGGCCATGGAGTTGGTCGCTGCAGGTCCCTAACAAGTATCTACAACTAGATTCTACAACTACACTTAACCTAATGTCATAGTTGGGTGCGTTGTCTAGTTCGGTTGGGTTGCTCCCCATTCCCCCTAATCCCGGGACTCGGCGGATTCTAGACTGAAGAGTCGACCTGTCCGTGCCCGGGCGGATTGGGAATAAGGTGCTGTCTTGATCAGTAATTTAATAAGTCCCCAATCAAGTATTAGTGTGGTTCATTCAGGTAATCCCTTAAGACCTTTTGTGAAACCGCGTTAGCCAGTTTGTTGATGGTCCGGAAGGTGTCTTCGTGTCTTAACAGTCTGTATGTGTCATTATGAGGTAATTGTTCGCGCAACTCTGAGGCCACATCATTGAAGAGCGGGCACTCGTAGACCACATGGTCAGGAGTGCCCTCCGTAGCGCCACAATCACACGTAGGTGTCGCCTTTTTCCCGAATCGACATAGATATGTCGAATAGGGTCCATGCCCAGTGAGAAAATGGATGAGTCCCCTGGTTGGTTCAAAATAAGTCATCTCTATTCTTTCCCTGACGTCTGGCAGTAACTCGAAGGTCCTGCGTCCTGTTTCTTCACTTGCCCATGAAAGTTGCCATAGCTGTTCCCCTTTCAATCTGATCTCAGTTTTGTTGTCAGTCCTACTCCCCAGAATTTCCTCTATCTTGTCCAAGTTCCCCTTTCTTGCCCAGTACCAGGCGGCCTGCTCCCGAATTTTAATATCTAGTGGGCAGAGT
Organism: Schistocerca cancellata; assembly: GCF_023864275.1. Lineage (NCBI taxonomy): Eukaryota > Metazoa > Arthropoda > Insecta > Orthoptera > Acrididae > Schistocerca > Schistocerca cancellata. The sequence continues at coordinate 38,372 of NW_026046369.1, forward strand.
CCCATTATGACTAACAGGGCTCCTCCCGGTGTTGTCCTGTAAGCCCCCATTGATCTCATAACCATATTCCTCTGCACTCTTCTCACTGTCATGGCAGGCACCACCCTCGTGAGCCTGTGCGCCCAGACTCCTGAACCGTAACCCACTATGGAGGTGAGTATGCTGTTGTGATATAGTTTGATAAGATGGGGTGGGAGGTGGAAGCGTTTGTGTCCAATGGAGATGAGGTTATTGAGTACTTGTAATGCTCTTTGTGTTACGGTTTCAATGTGTCTACCAAATGACCACTTCTCATCAATGATGATACCCAGATATCGAGTCTCACGTCGTCTTAGAACAGGTAAGCCCTCTATCCTAACAGTTGGATTTCTTACTAGCTGTCCCTTTAGAAGAAGGTATGTTGATTTAGTCGGTGAAATTGTCATCTTTGTGTCCCGGCACCACTGTTGTAGTATTTGTATTGTTTGTTCTATTTTTGGCTCAATGTCTTCTCGGCTTCGGCCGCCAACCAGTAGAAGGAGGTCATCTGCGTAGGCTATCACCTCTAGCACTTCATTAGTTTGCTGTAGTGTATCCAATAAAGGTTCCATATGGATGTCCCAGAACAGGGGACCTAGCACGGAGCCCTGGGGACATCCCTTCGTGATTGTTTTTCTTACCCTTGTGCTAGGGGATGATAACCAGACCTCCCGGTCCTCACAATAGCTCCTCAGACACCCATATAGCGGTCCTGGACACTCCTTCTCCCGTAAGCAGGAGAAGAGCGAAGGCCACCACAGGTTGTCGAAGGCGCCACTTATGTCCACCATGATGCCGACAACGTACTTGTACGGGGTAGAGCCACAGACCTCAGCCGCCAGGGCGATTGCATCAGATGCCGAACGCCCCGGCCTAAAGCCGAATTGCCTGCTGCTCATCCCGCACAGCACTCGGTGCGCAGCCAGTCTGTCAGCTAGCAGTCTCTCCAGAACCTTCCCAAGCAGATCAAGCAGGCAGATTGGCCGGTACGATTTTGTGTCTGCTGGGTCTTTATCGGCTCCTTTTTTGATGATAACTACATTTGCCCTTTTCCAAATTTGAGGGAACTTCTGCTGCCTCAGACATTCGTTGTATAGGTAAGTCAGAGGGGCAACTATCTGGGGAGCCAGGAATTGCACCACCTCCGCCACAATGCCATCCGGCCCGGGAGCCTTCCCTATCTTCAGGGTTCTTATGTGGGCAGCTACCTCCTCTTCAGAGAATGGGTAGACTGCCGTATCATTTCCATATATGTTGCTTCTGAAGTGCTCTCGTAGCTGCCGTTGTTCATTTGTCTCTCCCTCCGCTGTATCGTCAGGCAGCAGGGACTGGAGAAGAACCTCGGCAGTTTCCTGCCAGGATTCTGTCATCCCATCCCCACGCCTAACGGTTGAAAGCTCCATCGGAGAGCGGATTTTTTCTCGGACCAGCTTGTAGGGAATTCCCCAAGGATCGAGAGCAAGTTGGTTTAGAACGAAGTGTTCCCAACTTTTGGATCGTACTTCTCGTAGGTGTTTGTGGAAATTTTCTTTTGCTTCCCGGTACAGTTGCAGCCATCTTTGTTTCTCAAGCCAGACGACACTGCGCTGGTAGTACCTCCTGAGCCTTCTGACAGACCGACGCATCTCCTCCAATTCGGCTGACCATGGTGATGGAGAGGCCGCCATGGCCTTCCTTCTAGTAGGTACGGCGGCCTTCACCGCTCGAGTTATTGCTGTAGTCAGTTCTTCAGCTCTTTTGTCAATGTCGATGTCCAAGAGTCCGTCACCTTCTGGCAATGCAGGAATGTCGCACTCCCTGGCAAGTTTCTCCCAGTCGGCTCTTTTATAGTTGTATTGCAACTCCCACCCCATGGCCCAGCGACTCTCCCTGTTTCCCACACTGAAAGAGATAAGATTATGGTCACTGGTGGTAGCATTCTCTATCACTTCCCATTGCTGAATTAGGTGCACCGTGTTGGGTGTAGCCAGGGTCCCGTCGATGTTTGTGCCCTGGCCCCCTCCCGCCACCTAAGTCGGGGGATTTCCAGGTTTATTGACTACCACCAGCTGCAAGGCCATAATGGCCTCTTCTGCCTTCTCTCCATTTGAGTCCCTGGTGCCGCTGTACCATAGGGGGGATTTTGCATTTATATCGGCAGTTATAATTACTTTACGCCCCCGCAACGCCGTGATGACTGTGGTAAGATGTGCTAAATGTGTTTCGATGTCGTCAGCATACTGAAAATACATATTAATGAGAATGATGGTGCCAGATGGAGATTGTAGCTCCACGACGTTGCAGTGGCTGGATGAGAATTGTGTGAGAACTATGGCTCTCATAATTCTATTGGTTATGATTATTGCCGCTTTTGGGTTCTCTCCACTACTTATGACTTGCCATGTCGCAGCTGTGAAGGATAGTTTCCCATTTAGGGAGTACGGCTCTTGCAGACAGATCAGATCCAGTCTCCTCTCCTCCACTTCCTTACGCAGCTCCTGCATCACTAGTCTACTGTTGTGGGCGTTAAGTTGTCCAATGGTGATTTTTGTCATTAGTTATTATGGAGTATATGTATGTATTCTGTCATTTGGCCAGGTCTTATTCCAATCAAACATGATACGTCCATTTGCTAGAACTGCTTGTGCGTAAATGTCGTCCAAGTCAAATTTTTCCCCGCGTCTTTCAAAAAGTTTCTTGAGTAAGTCACGCAGGGCTCCGAAGTCGGTGGGGAGATTCACTGACTTTAGCTGGATTCTGTCTACGGCCTCCATTACCGAGAAGGTGACTCTCCTACCATTTTCGTGTCCCACCCGGACCACGTGTCTTAAGGCAGTGGTCAGGGTAGTCGGCTGCTCTAGTCTCGCTAGTTGCATTGTAAATTCAAGGTTAGGATAGACCCTGACTGGGTCGATGGGTGGCAATCTCACGACAGGATCTTTCATGGCTAGTTCATTGGAACTCGTTATTATGTTCTCCTGTAGTGGTTGTTTTGTATTACTGTTCTCTTTTGTTGAGATTGCCACCGTCTCTGTTGCAGGATGCCATTGCCGTTGGTCTTTAGTCGGCGTAGTCCTCCGGCTTAGGGAGGAGGGAGACTTGACTGTAAGAGGCTCGGTTTGAGTTCCTCTGTCGGTTGTGGTGGATTCTGTCTGAGTGCTCTCATCCTTTGTGGTGACTGAGGCGTCATTGAGCGATCTCAAAAACATCCTAAAGGCACTTGCCCTCATAGCATCCCTCCTCCTTTTGCTCGGGGATTTCCTTTTGGTCATCCTATATGTTTTGGCTTGTTCAGCCATAGTCTATCCTTGATATTAATCTTTGTTCCAAAAGTCGGGACTCTGTTTGCATGTATTAGCTCTAGAATTACCACAGTTATCCAAGTAACGTGGGTACGATCTAAGGAACCATAACTGATTTAATGAGCCATTCGCGGTTTCACCTTAATGCGGCTTGTACTGAGACATGCATGGCTTAATCTTTGAGACAAGCATATGACTACTGGCAGGATCAACCAGGGAGCTGCGTCAACTAGAGCTGAGCAGCCGGCCGCCCGGGAGTGTGTCCCAGAGGCCCGCGCGAACACGCAAGCGTCCGCTCAATTATTCTGCAAACAGGAGGAGGCTGAGCTCCCCTGCACAATACACCTCGAAACCCTCTCAGGTCCCGGCGGCGCGCAGCGCCGTCCTAAGTACTTGGTCGGGTTCGAGAGAGGCGCAATCGCCCGGAGTTAGGCGAGTAGACGCTTTAGGTGCGACCACCCGTGCTCCCAACTGAGCTTGCCGCTGCCGACAGAGGCCCGGGAGCGTGCTGTCGTGGCATTGCCGGCGGGAGACAACACGCGCCACCTACGGTGACCGGCAGCTCCAACGCCAGCGCCACAGAAGGGCAAAGGCCCCACGTGGGTGCCGAAGCGAACTCTCCCAGCACAGCGCACGTGCCAACACGTCTGCACAACTGCGATACAAACCACCAGCGAGAACCGCTGGGGCGACCGAGCAGCAGACGGCGTCGCGGCGCCGAGTGCCGGGCGGCGGCGCATCCTCAACGCACACAGTCCTCAATCGGACCAGCACACTGCAGATGTCCACCGCGCTTCGCACCGGGCCGGCGAGGACCCACTTTGGCTGCACGGCGCCGCGCGCAGGGTGCCCCGGCGCGCAGCTGCGCCGCCTGCCGCGTCCGTCGGCCGGCGCGCCTGCCACTGGGCGCCCCCACCAGCCGGCTGTAGCGCGTGCGCCCACGCACCGCGCGGCCAGCACGCCGGGCGGCCCCCCCTCACCGGCCGGGGACAGTCCCACCCACCCACAGCCGCGTATCGCTTCACACCCAGATTCACATTCACGTTCGTTGGTATGGTGGGGACCGCTTCGTAGCTGTACCGATCGTTGCCCTCACAGATGTACCTCCAGCAAGGACAACCGCACCACAACGGGTTACCAGTTGTTCATTTGCGTAACGTCACCAGTAAACGTACACGTCCATCCCCGTTTGCAAAGTCAACTATTATTGCATGCCTGCCTGTCAGGTGTCAAGACACACTACATCCGCTCACATCCACGCAACAAAATGTGCCCGACTAGAGGGCACGTGGAAGGTGCCCCCGTACGTATGCGATGTCCACTGCGCGACCAACTGTCAACCGGCCTCTGTAGCATGTCGCAGATGTGGAACGCGGGGCACCGTGCTATCACATTGTGTGAGAAGAGACTACTACGTCTGCATACACGCGCCACTACATGAACAGACGGCTCATGCTGATCGCCATCCACTGCGTCCATTACTCCCACACGTCTCTATGGCGTACCACACTGCAATGCAGCTGTTATGGGGAGATGACACGTAGCTGTGTACACAACATTCTGAGCGGGTTGCGGTTGGACAATACATTACTGTAACGTGTCATATGCCAATTACAGAGCAGGGTAAGGCACAACTTGGGTTAGGTTAAGGCACAACTTGGGTTAGGTTAAGGCACAACTTGGGTTAGGTTAAGGCACAACTTGGGTTAGGTTAAGGCACAACTTGGGTTAGGTTAAGGCACAACTTGGGTTAGGTTAAGGCACAACTTGGGTTAGGTTAAGGCACAACTTGGGTTAGGTTAAGGCACAACTTGGGTTAGGTTAAGGCACAACGTGGGTTAGGTTAAGGCACAACGTGGGTTAGGTTAAGGCACAACGTGGGTTAGGTTAAGGCACAACGTGGGTTAGGTTAAGGCACAACGTGGGTTAGGTTAAGGCACAACGTGGGTTAGGTTAAGGCACAACGTGGGTTAGGTTAAGGCACAACGTGGGTTAGGTTAAGGCACAACGTGGGTTAGGTTAAGGCACAACGTGGGTTAGGTTAAGGCACAACGTGGGTTAGGTTAAGGCACAACGTGGGTTAGGTTAAGGCACAACTTGGGGGTAGATTGCGGTGCAAATTGCGTTACATTGCGGTGCAAATTGCGTTACATTGCGGTGCAAATTGCGTTACATTGCGGTGCAAATTGCGTTACATTGCGGTGCAAATTGCGTTACATTGCGGTGCAAATTGCGTTACATTGCGGTGCAAATTGCGTTACATTGCGGTGCAAATTGCGTTACATTGCGGTGCAAATTGCGTTACATTGCGGTGCAAATTGCGTTACATTGCGGTGCAAATTGAGTTACATTGCGGTGCAAATTGAGTTACATTGCGGTGCAAATTGCGTTACATTGCGGTGCAAATTGCGTTACATTGCGGTGCAAATTGCGTTACATTGCGGTGCAAATTGAGTTACATTGCGGTGCAAATTGAGTTACATTGCGGTGCAAATTGAGTTACATTGCGGTGCAAATTGAGTTACATTGCGGTGCAAATTGAGTTACATTGCGGTGCAAATTGAGTTACATTGTGGTGCAAATTGAGTTACATTGCGGTGCAAATTGAGTTACATTGCGGTGCAAATTGAGTTACATTGCGGTGCAAATTGAGGTAGGTTAAGGTGCAACACAGGTTAGGTTAAGGTGCAACATAGGTTAGGGTGCAAGATGGGTTAGGTTAAGGTGCAAGATGGGTTAGGTTAAGGTGCAAGATGGGTTAGGTTAAGGTGACATAGGTTAGGTTAAGGTGACATAGGTTAGGTTAAGGTGACATAGGTTAGGTTAAGGTGACATAGGTTAGGTTAAGGTGACATAGGTTAGGTTAAGGTGACATAGGTTAGGTTAAGGTGACATAGGTTAGGTTAAGGTGACATAGGTTAGGTTAAGGTGACATAGGTTAGGTTAAGGTACAAACTGGGTTGTGTTATGGTACACATTGCGTTGTAGTACAGTACACGTTAGGTTTGGGTACGGTACACAATGTGGTATGGGATGGCGTGTTGTGGGGGGGGGGGGTGAGGTTCGTTGATATCGACCGTAGGACGTGGATGCCCGAGGCAGCGTCAGTGTGTCAAAGGAGTTATGTCACGTCGGGATGCGCTTTTCGCTAGTGAGAGGGGGCGAGCCGTGTCTGTGGTTGCGGCAGACCTGTGTGTTTCATTCCTGCCAGTGTGTTTGTGCTGTAAGACGAGGCAGTGTGGTGATGTTGGGTGCACCCCTGTGTAGGACATGTGTGGGTGTTGGTGGCTTCTCTGAGCAATTGTGGTTGTCGGACGAGTGGGGTATTCT
>NW_026046369.1:55000-57500 GCF_023864275.1 Schistocerca cancellata
GCGTACCACACTGCAATGCAGCTGTTATGGGGAGATGACACGTAGCTGTGTACACAACATTCTGAGCGGGTTGCGGTTGGACAATACATTACTGTAACGTGTCATATGCCAATTACAGAGCAGGGTAAGGCACAACTTGGGTTAGGTTAAGGCACAACTTGGGTTAGGTTAAGGCACAACTTGGGTTAGGTTAAGGCACAACTTGGGTTAGGTTAAGGCACAACTTGGGTTAGGTTAAGGCACAACTTGGGTTAGGTTAAGGCACAACTTGGGTTAGGTTAAGGCACAACTTGGGTTAGGTTAAGGCACAACTTGGGTTAGGTTAAGGCACAACGTGGGTTAGGTTAAGGCACAACGTGGGTTAGGTTAAGGCACAACGTGGGTTAGGTTAAGGCACAACGTGGGTTAGGTTAAGGCACAACGTGGGTTAGGTTAAGGCACAACGTGGGTTAGGTTAAGGCACAACGTGGGTTAGGTTAAGGCACAACGTGGGTTAGGTTAAGGCACAACGTGGGTTAGGTTAAGGCACAACGTGGGTTAGGTTAAGGCACAACGTGGGTTAGGTTAAGGCACAACGTGGGTTAGGTTAAGGCACAACGTGGGTTAGGTTAAGGCACAACGTGGGTTAGGTTAAGGCACAACTTGGGGGTAGATTGCGGTGCAAATTGCGTTACATTGCGGTGCAAATTGCGTTACATTGCGGTGCAAATTGCGTTACATTGCGGTGCAAATTGCGTTACATTGCGGTGCAAATTGCGTTACATTGCGGTGCAAATTGCGTTACATTGCGGTGCAAATTGCGTTACATTGCGGTGCAAATTGCGTTACATTGCGGTGCAAATTGCGTTACATTGCGGTGCAAATTGCGTTACATTGCGGTGCAAATTGAGTTACATTGCGGTGCAAATTGAGTTACATTGCGGTGCAAATTGCGTTACATTGCGGTGCAAATTGCGTTACATTGCGGTGCAAATTGCGTTACATTGCGGTGCAAATTGAGTTACATTGCGGTGCAAATTGAGTTACATTGCGGTGCAAATTGAGTTACATTGCGGTGCAAATTGAGTTACATTGCGGTGCAAATTGAGTTACATTGTGGTGCAAATTGAGTTACATTGCGGTGCAAATTGAGTTACATTGCGGTGCAAATTGAGTTACATTGCGGTGCAAATTGAGGTAGGTTAAGGTGCAACACAGGTTAGGTTAAGGTGCAACATAGGTTAGGGTGCAAGATGGGTTAGGTTAAGGTGCAAGATGGGTTAGGTTAAGGTGCAAGATGGGTTAGGTTAAGGTGACATAGGTTAGGTTAAGGTGACATAGGTTAGGTTAAGGTGACATAGGTTAGGTTAAGGTGACATAGGTTAGGTTAAGGTGACATAGGTTAGGTTAAGGTGACATAGGTTAGGTTAAGGTGACATAGGTTAGGTTAAGGTGACATAGGTTAGGTTAAGGTGACATAGGTTAGGTTAAGGTACAAACTGGGTTGTGTTATGGTACACATTGCGTTGTAGTACAGTACACGTTAGGTTTGGGTACGGTACACAATGTGGTATGGGATGGCGTGTTGTGGGGGGGGGGGGGTGAGGTTCGTTGATATCGACCGTAGGACGTGGATGCCCGAGGCAGCGTCAGTGTGTCAAAGGAGTTATGTCACGTCGGGATGCGCTTTTCGCTAGTGAGAGGGGGCGAGCCGTGTCTGTGGTTGCGGCAGACCTGTGTGTTTCATTCCTGCCAGTGTGTTTGTGCTGTAAGACGAGGCAGTGTGGTGATGTTGGGTGCACCCCTGTGTAGGACATGTGTGGGTGTTGGTGGCTTCTCTGAGCAATTGTGGTTGTCGGACGAGTGGGGTATTCTGTTTTATGATTGGACCTCCCGGTCTGGTTATCATAGCGTAGTTGGTGTACTGTGGCGGATAGGATGCACCGGACGTTGGTCCATGCTGGTGCTTAGTTGTTGTATCTGTGTCTGTTACAGGCAGAGAGTAGTGTGTGATAGAGTGTGTGGCTGACGTGTGGTTCATTTTGTGTGTACGGACGTTCAGCATGTATAGGGGCATTTGCGTATATAATCTATCTATGTGGGCCTGCATAGTTTACTGAGCAGTGCTGTGAGGTGACTGAACTACGAGTGACGTACTGATTTACAGCGGAATGGTTGCCTTGTACCAAAGATGGAGTATCGGAGGACCGTCTATATTCTGAGAGGAGCCCTGTTTGCCACTGGGCGTGGGGTCTCGCGTCCTGCGGTTCAGTGCCCCCAGGGAAGCGCGCGGAGGTGGTGCTGCTGCTGCTGTAGCAAGCGAGCTACTTACAGCATGTATAGGGACAGCGGGAATATGGCATATTCGATATAACTCTTCATGAAACGCAAGATATAGGGGCGGATTGCACGTTACGAGTGCGGGAAGAGTCCGCCGTTCATCCGCTGGAGTTGCGATTTGGGCGGTTGGGGTGGGGCACGTGCGGGTGCGGGTGGAGCGATTGTCGGTCGACGACTTCGT
>NW_026046369.1:65000-67500 GCF_023864275.1 Schistocerca cancellata
GACTTGCCCTCCAATAGATACTCGTTAAAGGATTTAAAGTGTACTCATTCCGATTACGGGGCCTCGGATGAGTCCCGTATCGTTATTTTTCGTCACTACCTCCCCGTGCCGGGAGTGGGTAATTTGCGCGCCTGCTGCCTTCCTTGGATGTGGTAGCCGTTTCTCAGGCTCCCTCTCCGGAATCGAACCCTGATTCCCCGTTACCCGTTACAACCATGGTAGGCGCAGAACCTACCATCGACAGTTGATAAGGCAGACATTTGAAAGATGCGTCGCCGGTACGAGGACCGTGCGATCAGCCCAAAGTTATTCAGAGTCACCAAGGCAAACGGACCGGACGAGCCGACCGATTGGTTTTGATCTAATAAAAGCGTCCCTTCCATCTCTGGTCGGGACTCTGTTTGCATGTATTAGCTCTAGAATTACCACAGTTATCCAAGTAACGTGGGTACGATCTAAGGAACCATAACTGATTTAATGAGCCATTCGCGGTTTCACCTTAATGCGGCTTGTACTGAGACATGCATGGCTTAATCTTTGAGACAAGCATATGACTACTGGCAGGATCAACCAGGGAGCTGCGTCAACTAGAGCTGAGCAGCCGGCCGCCCGGGAGTGTGTCCCAGAGGCCCGCGCGAACACGCAAGCGTCCGCTCAATTATTCTGCAAACAGGAGGAGGCTGAGCTCCCCTGCACAATACACCTCGAAACCCTCTCAGGTCCCGGCGGCGCGCAGCGCCGTCCTAAGTACTTGGTCGGGTTCGAGAGAGGCGCAATCGCCCGGAGTTAGGCGAGTAGACGCTTTAGGTGCGACCACCCGTGCTCCCAACTGAGCTTGCCGCTGCCGACAGAGGCCCGGGAGCGTGCTGTCGTGGCATTGCCGGCGGGAGACAACACGCGCCACCTACGGTGACCGGCAGCTCCAACGCCAGCGCCACAGAAGGGCAAAGGCCCCACGTGGGTGCCGAAGCGAACTCTCCCAGCACAGCGCACGTGCCAACACGTCTGCACAACTGCGATACAAACCACCAGCGAGAACCGCTGGGGCGACCGAGCAGCAGACGGCGTCGCGGCGCCGAGTGCCGGGCGGCGGCGCATCCTCAACGCACACAGTCCTCAATCGGACCAGCACACTGCAGATGTCCACCGCGCTTCGCACCGGGCCGGCGAGGACCCACTTTGGCTGCACGGCGCCGCGCGCAGGGTGCCCCGGCGCGCAGCTGCGCCGCCTGCCGCGTCCGTCGGCCGGCGCGCCTGCCACTGGGCGCCCCCACCAGCCGGCTGTAGCGCGTGCGCCCACTCACCGCGCGGCCAGCACGCCGGGCGGCCCCCCCTCACCGGCCGGGGACAGTCCCACCCACCCACAGCCGCGTATCGCTTCACACCCAGATTCACATTCACGTTCGTTGGTATGGTGGGGACCGCTTCGTAGCTGTACCGATCGTTGCCCTCACAGATGTACCTCCAGCAAGGACAACCGCACCACAACGGGTTACCAGTTGTTCATTTGCGTAACGTCACCAGTAAACGTACACGTCCATCCCCGTTTGCAAAGTCAACTATTATTGCATGCCTGCCTGTCAGGTGTCAAGACACACTACATCCGCTCACATCCACGCAACAAAATGTGCCCGACTAGAGGGCACGTGGAAGGTGCCCCCGTACGTATGCGATGTCCACTGCGCGACCAACTGTCAACCGGCCTCTGTAGCATGTCGCAGATGTGGAACGCGGGGCACCGTGCTATCACATTGTGTGAGAAGAGACTACTACGTCTGCATACACGCGCCACTACATGAACAGACGGCTCATGCTGATCGCCATCCACTGCGTCCATTACTCCCACACGTCTCTATGGCGTACCACACTGCAATGCAGCTGTTATGGGGAGATGACACGTAGCTGTGTACACAACATTCTGAGCGGGTTGCGGTTGGACAATACATTACTGTAACGTGTCATATGCCAATTACAGAGCAGGGTAAGGCACAACTTGGGTTAGGTTAAGGCACAACTTGGGTTAGGTTAAGGCACAACTTGGGTTAGGTTAAGGCACAACTTGGGTTAGGTTAAGGCACAACTTGGGTTAGGTTAAGGCACAACTTGGGTTAGGTTAAGGCACAACTTGGGTTAGGTTAAGGCACAACTTGGGTTAGGTTAAGGCACAACTTGGGTTAGGTTAAGGCACAACTTGGGTTAGGTTAAGGCACAACGTGGGTTAGGTTAAGGCACAACGTGGGTTAGGTTAAGGCACAACGTGGGTTAGGTTAAGGCACAACGTGGGTTAGGTTAAGGCACAACGTGGGTTAGGTTAAGGCACAACGTGGGTTAGGTTAAGGCACAACGTGGGTTAGGTTAAGGCACAACGTGGGTTAGGTTAAGGCACAACGTGGGTTAGGTTAAGGCACAACGTGGGTTAGGTTAAGGCACAACGTGGGTTAGGTTAAGGCACAACGTGGGTTAGGTTAAGGCACAACTTGGGGGTAGATTGCGGTGCAAA
>NW_026046369.1:77500-80000 GCF_023864275.1 Schistocerca cancellata
CTGCACAATACACCTCGAAACCCTCTCAGGTCCCGGCGGCGCGCAGCGCCGTCCTAAGTACTTGGTCGGGTTCGAGAGAGGCGCAATCGCCCGGAGTTAGGCGAGTAGACGCTTTAGGTGCGACCACCCGTGCTCCCAACTGAGCTTGCCGCTGCCGACAGAGGCCCGGGAGCGTGCTGTCGTGGCATTGCCGGCGGGAGACAACACGCGCCACCTACGGTGACCGGCAGCTCCAACGCCAGCGCCACAGAAGGGCAAAGGCCCCACGTGGGTGCCGAAGCGAACTCTCCCAGCACAGCGCACGTGCCAACACGTCTGCACAACTGCGATACAAACCACCAGCGAGAACCGCTGGGGCGACCGAGCAGCAGACGGCGTCGCGGCGCCGAGTGCCGGGCGGCGGCGCATCCTCAACGCACACAGTCCTCAATCGGACCAGCACACTGCAGATGTCCACCGCGCTTCGCACCGGGCCGGCGAGGACCCACTTTGGCTGCACGGCGCCGCGCGCAGGGTGCCCCGGCGCGCAGCTGCGCCGCCTGCCGCGTCCGTCGGCCGGCGCGCCTGCCACTGGGCGCCCCCACCAGCCGGCTGTAGCGCCGTGCGCCCACGCACCGCGCGGCCAGCACGCCGGGCGGCCCCCCCTCACCGGCCGGGGACAGTCCCACCCACCCACAGCCGCGTATCGCTTCACACCCAGATTCACATTCACGTTCGTTGGTATGGTGGGGACCGCTTCGTAGCTGTACCGATCGTTGCCCTCACAGATGTACCTCCAGCAAGGACAACCGCACCACAACGGGTTACCAGTTGTTCATTTGCGTAACGTCACCAGTAAACGTACACGTCCATCCCCGTTTGCAAAGTCAACTATTATTGCATGCCTGCCTGTCAGGTGTCAAGACACACTACATCCGCTCACATCCACGCAACAAAATGTGCCCGACTAGAGGGCACGTGGAAGGTGCCCCCGTACGTATGCGATGTCCACTGCGCGACCAACTGTCAACCGGCCTCTGTAGCATGTCGCAGATGTGGAACGCGGGGCACCGTGCTATCACATTGTGTGAGAAGAGACTACTACGTCTGCATACACGCGCCACTACATGAACAGACGGCTCATGCTGATCGCCATCCACTGCGTCCATTACTCCCACACGTCTCTATGGCGTACCACACTGCAATGCAGCTGTTATGGGGAGATGACACGTAGCTGTGTACACAACATTCTGAGCGGGTTGCGGTTGGACAATACATTACTGTAACGTGTCATATGCCAATTACAGAGCAGGGTAAGGCACAACTTGGGTTAGGTTAAGGCACAACTTGGGTTAGGTTAAGGCACAACTTGGGTTAGGTTAAGGCACAACTTGGGTTAGGTTAAGGCACAACTTGGGTTAGGTTAAGGCACAACTTGGGTTAGGTTAAGGCACAACTTGGGTTAGGTTAAGGCACAACTTGGGTTAGGTTAAGGCACAACTTGGGTTAGGTTAAGGCACAACTTGGGTTAGGTTAAGGCACAACTTGGGTTAGGTTAAGGCACAACGTGGGTTAGGTTAAGGCACAACGTGGGTTAGGTTAAGGCACAACGTGGGTTAGGTTAAGGCACAACGTGGGTTAGGTTAGGCACAACGTGGGTTAGGTTAAGGCACAACGTGGGTTAGGTTAAGGCACAACGTGGGTTAGGTTAAGGCACAACGTGGGTTAGGTTAAGGCACAACGTGGGTTAGGTTAAGGCACAACGTGGGTTAGGTTAAGGCACAACGTGGGTTAGGTTAAGGCACAACGTGGGTTAGGTTAAGGCACAACTTGGGGGTAGATTGCGGTGCAAATTGCGTTACATTGCGGTGCAAATTGCGTTACATTGCGGTGCAAATTGCGTTACATTGCGGTGCAAATTGCGTTACATTGCGGTGCAAATTGCGTTACATTGCGGTGCAAATTGCGTTACATTGCGGTGCAAATTGCGTTACATTGCGGTGCAAATTGCGTTACATTGCGGTGCAAATTGCGTTACATTGCGGTGCAAATTGCGTTACATTGCGGTGCAAATTGAGTTACATTGCGGTGCAAATTGCGTTACATTGCGGTGCAAATTGCGTTACATTGCGGTGCAAATTGCGTTACATTGCGGTGCAAATTGAGTTACATTGCGGTGCAAATTGAGTTACATTGCGGTGCAAATTGAGTTACATTGCGGTGCAAATTGAGTTACATTGCGGTGCAAATTGAGTTACATTGTGGTGCAAATTGAGTTACATTGCGGTGCAAATTGAGTTACATTGCGGTGCAAATTGAGTTACATTGCGGTGCAAATTGAGGTAGGTTAAGGTGCAACACAGGTTAGGTAAGGTGCAACATAGGTTAGGGTGCAAGATGGGTTAGGTTAAGGTGCAAGATGGGTTAGGTTAAGGTGCAAGATGGGTTAGGTTAAGGTGACATAGGTTAGGTTAAGGTGACATAGGTTAGGTTAAGGTGACATAGGTTAGGTTAAGGTGAC
>NW_026046369.1:87500-92500 GCF_023864275.1 Schistocerca cancellata
TCAACGCGAGCTTATGACTCGCGCTTACTGGGAATTCCTCGTTCATGGGGAACAATTGCAAGCCCCAATCCCTAGCACGAAGGAGGTTCAGCGGGTTACCCCGACCTTTCGGCCTAGGAAGACACGCTGATTCCTTCAGTGTAGCGCGCGTGCGGCCCAGAACATCTAAGGGCATCACAGACCTGTTATTGCTCAATCTCGTGCGGCTAGAAGCCGCCTGTCCCTCTAAGAAGAAAAGTAATCGCTGACAGCACGAAGGATGTCACGCGACTAGTTAGCAGGCTAGAGTCTCGTTCGTTATCGGAATTAACCAGACAAATCGCTCCACCAACTAAGAACGGCCATGCACCACCACCCACCGAATCAAGAAAGAGCTATCAATCTGTCAATCCTTCCGGTGTCCGGGCCTGGTGAGGTTTCCCGTGTTGAGTCAAATTAAGCCGCAGGCTCCACTCCTGGTGGTGCCCTTCCGTCAATTCCTTTAAGTTTCAGCTTTGCAACCATACTTCCCCCGGAACCCAAAAGCTTTGGTTTCCCGGAGGCTGCCCGCCGAGTCATCGGAGGAACTGCGGCGGATCGCTGGCTGGCATCGTTTATGGTTAGAACTAGGGCGGTATCTGATCGCCTTCGAACCTCTAACTTTCGTTCTTGATTAATGAAAACATGCTTGGCAAATGCTTTCGCTTCTGTTCGTCTTGCGACGATCCAAGAATTTCACCTCTAACGTCGCAATACGAATGCCCCCGCCTGTCCCTATTAATCATTACCTCGGGTTCCGAAAACCAACAAAATAGAACCGAGGTCCTATTCCATTATTCCATGCACACAGTATTCAGGCGGGCTTGCCTGCTTTAAGCACTCTAATTTGTTCAAAGTAAACGTGCCGGCCCACCCAGACACTCAATAAAGAGCACCTTGGTAGGATTTCAACGGGGTCCGCCTCGGGACGCACGAACACGCACGAGGCGGTCGCACGCCTTCGGCTCGCCCCACCGGCAGGACGTCCCACGATACATGCCAGTTAAACACCGACGGGCGGTGAACCAACAGCGTGGGACACAAATCCAACTACGAGCTTTTTAACCGCAACAACTTTAATATACGCTATTGGAGCTGGAATTACCGCGGCTGCTGGCACCAGACTTGCCCTCCAATAGATACTCGTTAAAGGATTTAAAGTGTACTCATTCCGATTACGGGGCCTCGGATGAGTCCCGTATCGTTATTTTTCGTCACTACCTCCCCGTGCCGGGAGTGGGTAATTTGCGCGCCTGCTGCCTTCCTTGGATGTGGTAGCCGTTTCTCAGGCTCCCTCTCCGGAATCGAACCCTGATTCCCCGTTACCCGTTACAACCATGGTAGGCGCAGAACCTACCATCGACAGTTGATAAGGCAGACATTTGAAAGATGCGTCGCCGGTACGAGGACCGTGCGATCAGCCCAAAGTTATTCAGAGTCACCAAGGCAAACGGACCGGACGAGCCGACCGATTGGTTTTGATCTAATAAAAGCGTCCCTTCCATCTCTGGTCGGGACTCTGTTTGCATGTATTAGCTCTAGAATTACCACAGTTATCCAAGTAACGTGGGTACGATCTAAGGAACCATAACTGATTTAATGAGCCATTCGCGGTTTCACCTTAATGCGGCTTGTACTGAGACATGCATGGCTTAATCTTTGAGACAAGCATATGACTACTGGCAGGATCAACCAGGGAGCTGCGTCAACTAGAGCTGAGCAGCCGGCCGCCCGGGAGTGTGTCCCAGAGGCCCGCGCGAACACGCAAGCGTCCGCTCAATTATTCTGCAAACAGGAGGAGGCTGAGCTCCCCTGCACAATACACCTCGAAACCCTCTCAGGTCCCGGCGGCGCGCAGCGCCGTCCTAAGTACTTGGTCGGGTTCGAGAGAGGCGCAATCGCCCGGAGTTAGGCGAGTAGACGCTTTAGGTGCGACCACCCGTGCTCCCAACTGAGCTTGCCGCTGCCGACAGAGGCCCGGGAGCGTGCTGTCGTGGCATTGCCGGCGGGAGACAACACGCGCCACCTACGGTGACCGGCAGCTCCAACGCCAGCGCCACAGAAGGGCAAAGGCCCCACGTGGGTGCCGAAGCGAACTCTCCCAGCACAGCGCACGTGCCAACACGTCTGCACAACTGCGATACAAACCACCAGCGAGAACCGCTGGGGCGACCGAGCAGCAGACGGCGTCGCGGCGCCGAGTGCCGGGCGGCGGCGCATCCTCAACGCACACAGTCCTCAATCGGACCAGCACACTGCAGATGTCCACCGCACTTCGCACCGGGCCGGCGAGGACCCACTTTGGCTGCACGGCGCCGCGCGCAGGGTGCCCCGGCGCGCAGCTGCGCCGCCTGCCGCGTCCGTCGGCCGGCGCGCCTGCCACTGGGCGCCCCCACCAGCCGGCTGTAGCGCGTGCGCCCACGCACCGCGCGGCCAGCACGCCGGGCGGCCCCCCCTCACCGGCCGGGGACAGTCCCACCCACCCACAGCCGCGTATCGCTTCACACCCAGATTCACATTCACGTTCGTTGGTATGGTGGGGACCGCTTCGTAGCTGTACCGATCGTTGCCCTCACAGATGTACCTCCAGCAAGGACAACCGCACCACAACGGGTTACCAGTTGTTCATTTGCGTAACGTCACCAGTAAACGTACACGTCCATCCCCGTTTGCAAAGTCAACTATTATTGCATGCCTGCCTGTCAGGTGTCAAGACACACTACATCCGCTCACATCCACGCAACAAAATGTGCCCGACTAGAGGGCACGTGGAAGGTGCCCCCGTACGTATGCGATGTCCACTGCGCGACCAACTGTCAACCGGCCTCTGTAGCATGTCGCAGATGTGGAACGCGGGGCACCGTGCTATCACATTGTGTGAGAAGAGACTACTACGTCTGCATACACGCGCCACTACATGAACAGACGGCTCATGCTGATCGCCATCCACTGCGTCCATTACTCCCACACGTCTCTATGGCGTACCACACTGCAATGCAGCTGTTATGGGGAGATGACACGTAGCTGTGTACACAACATTCTGAGCGGGTTGCGGTTGGACAATACATTACTGTAACGTGTCATATGCCAATTACAGAGCAGGGTAAGGCACAACTTGGGTTAGGTTAAGGCACAACTTGGGTTAGGTTAAGGCACAACTTGGGTTAGGTTAAGGCACAACTTGGGTTAGGTTAAGGCACAACTTGGGTTAGGTTAAGGCACAACTTGGGTTAGGTTAAGGCACAACTTGGGTTAGGTTAAGGCACAACTTGGGTTAGGTTAAGGCACAACTTGGGTTAGGTTAAGGCACAACTTGGGTTAGGTTAAGGCACAACTTGGGTTAGGTTAAGGCACAACTTGGGTTAGGTTAAGGCACAACGTGGGTTAGGTTAAGGCACAACGTGGGTTAGGTTAAGGCACAACGTGGGTTAGGTTAAGGCACAACGTGGGTTAGGTTAAGGCACAACGTGGGTTAGGTTAAGGCACAACGTGGGTTAGGTTAAGGCACAACGTGGGTTAGGTTAAGGCACAACGTGGGTTAGGTTAAGGCACAACGTGGGTTAGGTTAAGGCACAACGTGGGTTAGGTTAAGGCACAACGTGGGTTAGGTTAAGGCACAACGTGGGTTAGGTTAAGGCACAACGTGGGTTAGGTTAAGGCACAACTTGGGGGTAGATTGCGGTGCAAATTGCGTTACATTGCGGTGCAAATTGCGTTACATTGCGGTGCAAATTGCGTTACATTGCGGTGCAAATTGCGTTACATTGCGGTGCAAATTGCGTTACATTGCGGTGCAAATTGCGTTACATTGCGGTGCAAATTGCGTTACATTGCGGTGCAAATTGAGTTACATTGCGGTGCAAATTGAGTTACATTGCGGTGCAAATTGCGTTACATTGCGGTGCAAATTGCGTTACATTGCGGTGCAAATTGCGTTACATTGCGGTGCAAATTGAGTTACATTGCGGTGCAAATTGAGTTACATTGCGGTGCAAATTGAGTTACATTGCGGTGCAAATTGAGTTACATTGCGGTGCAAATTGAGTTACATTGCGGTGCAAATTGAGTTACATTGTGGTGCAAATTGAGTTACATTGCGGTGCAAATTGAGTTACATTGCGGTGCAAATTGAGTTACATTGCGGTGCAAATTGAGGTAGGTTAAGGTGCAACACAGGTTAGGTTAAGGTGCAACATAGGTTAGGGTGCAAGATGGGTTAGGTTAAGGTGCAAGATGGGTTAGGTTAAGGTGCAAGATGGGTTAGGTTAAGGTGACATAGGTTAGGTTAAGGTGACATAGGTTAGGTTAAGGTGACATAGGTTAGGTTAAGGTGACATAGGTTAGGTTAAGGTGACATAGGTTAGGTTAAGGTGACATAGGTTAGGTTAAGGTGACATAGGTTAGGTTAAGGTGACATAGGTTAGGTTAAGGTGACATAGGTTAGGTTAAGGTACAAACTGGGTTGTGTTATGGTACACATTGCGTTGTAGTACAGTACACGTTAGGTTTGGGTACGGTACACAATGTGGTATGGGATGGCGTGTTGTGGGGGGGGGGGGTGAGGTTCGTTGATATCGACCGTAGGACGTGGATGCCCGAGGCAGCGTCAGTGTGTCAAAGGAGTTATGTCACGTCGGGATGCGCTTTTCGCTAGTGAGAGGGGGCGAGCCGTGTCTGTGGTTGCGGCAGACCTGTGTGTTTCATTCCTGCCAGTGTGTTTGTGCTGTAAGACGAGGCAGTGTGGTGATGTTGGGTGCACCCCTGTGTAGGACATGTGTGGGTGTTGGTGGCTTCTCTGAGCAATTGTGGTTGTCGGACGAGTGGGGTATTCTGTTTTATGATTGGACCTCCCGGTCTGGTTATCATAGCGTAGTTGGTGTACTGTGGCGGATAGGATGCACCGGACGTTGGTCCATGCTGGTGCTTAGTTGTTGTATCTGTGTCTGTTACAGGCAGAGAGTAGTGTGTGATAGAGTGTGTGG
>NW_026046369.1:102500-105000 GCF_023864275.1 Schistocerca cancellata
AGGCACAACTTGGGTTAGGTTAAGGCACAACTTGGGTTAGGTTAAGGCACAACTTGGGTTAGGTTAAGGCACAACTTGGGTTAGGTTAAGGCACAACTTGGGTTAGGTTAAGGCACAACTTGGGTTAGGTTAAGGCACAACTTGGGTTAGGTTAAGGCACAACTTGGGTTAGGTTAAGGCACAACTTGGGTTAGGTTAAGGCACAACGTGGGTTAGGTTAAGGCACAACGTGGGTTAGGTTAAGGCACAACGTGGGTTAGGTTAAGGCACAACGTGGGTTAGGTTAAGGCACAACGTGGGTTAGGTTAAGGCACAACGTGGGTTAGGTTAAGGCACAACGTGGGTTAGGTTAAGGCACAACGTGGGTTAGGTTAAGGCACAACGTGGGTTAGGTTAAGGCACAACGTGGGTTAGGTTAAGGCACAACGTGGGTTAGGTTAAGGCACAACGTGGGTTAGGTTAAGGCACAACTTGGGGGTAGATTGCGGTGCAAATTGCGTTACATTGCGGTGCAAATTGCGTTACATTGCGGTGCAAATTGCGTTACATTGCGGTGCAAATTGCGTTACATTGCGGTGCAAATTGCGTTACATTGCGGTGCAAATTGCGTTACATTGCGGTGCAAATTGCGTTACATTGCGGTGCAAATTGCGTTACATTGCGGTGCAAATTGCGTTACATTGCGGTGCAAATTGAGTTACATTGCGGTGCAAATTGAGTTACATTGCGGTGCAAATTGCGTTACATTGCGGTGCAAATTGCGTTACATTGCGGTGCAAATTGCGTTACATTGCGGTGCAAATTGAGTTACATTGCGGTGCAAATTGAGTTACATTGCGGTGCAAATTGAGTTACATTGCGGTGCAAATTGAGTTACATTGCGGTGCAAATTGAGTTACATTGCGGTGCAAATTGAGTTACATTGTGGTGCAAATTGAGTTACATTGCGGTGCAAATTGAGTTACATTGCGGTGCAAATTGAGTTACATTGCGGTGCAAATTGAGGTAGGTTAAGGTGCAACACAGGTTAGGTTAAGGTGCAACATAGGTTAGGGTGCAAGATGGGTTAGGTTAAGGTGCAAGATGGGTTAGGTTAAGGTGCAAGATGGGTTAGGTTAAGGTGACATAGGTTAGGTTAAGGTGACATAGGTTAGGTTAAGGTGACATAGGTTAGGTTAAGGTGACATAGGTTAGGTTAAGGTGACATAGGTTAGGTTAAGGTGACATAGGTTAGGTTAAGGTGACATAGGTTAGGTTAAGGTGACATAGGTTAGGTTAAGGTGACATAGGTTAGGTTAAGGTACAAACTGGGTTGTGTTATGGTACACATTGCGTTGTAGTACAGTACACGTTAGGTTTGGGTACGGTACACAATGTGGTATGGGATGGCGTGTTGTGGGGGGGGGGGGTGAGGTTCGTTGATATCGACCGTAGGACGTGGATGCCCGAGGCAGCGTCAGTGTGTCAAAGGAGTTATGTCACGTCGGGATGCGCTTTTCGCTAGTGAGAGGGGGCGAGCCGTGTCTGTGGTTGCGGCAGACCTGTGTGTTTCATTCCTGCCAGTGTGTTTGTGCTGTAAGACGAGGCAGTGTGGTGATGTTGGGTGCACCCCTGTGTAGGACATGTGTGGGTGTTGGTGGCTTCTCTGAGCAATTGTGGTTGTCGGACGAGTGGGGTATTCTGTTTTATGATTGGACCTCCCGGTCTGGTTATCATAGCGTAGTTGGTGTACTGTGGCGGATAGGATGCACCGGACGTTGGTCCATGCTGGTGCTTAGTTGTTGTATCTGTGTCTGTTACAGGCAGAGAGTAGTGTGTGATAGAGTGTGTGGCTGACGTGTGGTTCATTTTGTGTGTACGGACGTTCAGCATGTATAGGGGCATTTGCGTATATAATCTATCTATGTGGGCCTGCATAGTTTACTGAGCAGTGCTGTGAGGTGACTGAACTACGAGTGACGTACTGATTTACAGCGGAATGGTTGCCTTGTACCAAAGATGGAGTATCGGAGGACCGTCTATATTCTGAGAGGAGCCCTGTTTGCCACTGGGCGTGGGGTCTCGCGTCCTGCGGTTCAGTGCCCCCAGGGAAGCGCGCGGAGGTGGTGCTGCTGCTGCTGTAGCAAGCGAGCTACTTACAGCATGTATAGGGACAGCGGGAATATGGCATATTCGATATAACTCTTCATGAAACGCAAGATATAGGGGCGGATTGCACGTTACGAGTGCGGGAAGAGTCCGCCGTTCATCCGCTGGAGTTGCGATTTGGGCGGTTGGGGTGGGGCACGTGCGGGTGCGGGTGGAGCGATTGTCGGTCGACGACTTCGTGCGACGCAGGCACAGGCGTTGGGGCTCCTGTGGTGGGCAGATGATGCAGGCTTTGTGGGTGGCGTCGGAAAATGGGCACTGTGGGACCTAGCGATGTCGTAGTCGGCGTGGCGTCTCATAGATGGCGGTATCATCGGTGCAGCAGGTCATGTTGCGGGGGACCTGGAGGTGG
>NW_026046369.1:112500-125000 GCF_023864275.1 Schistocerca cancellata
TCCGGAATCGAACCCTGATTCCCCGTTACCCGTTACAACCATGGTAGGCGCAGAACCTACCATCGACAGTTGATAAGGCAGACATTTGAAAGATGCGTCGCCGGTACGAGGACCGTGCGATCAGCCCAAAGTTATTCAGAGTCACCAAGGCAAACGGACCGGACGAGCCGACCGATTGGTTTTGATCTAATAAAAGCGTCCCTTCCATCTCTGGTCGGGACTCTGTTTGCATGTATTAGCTCTAGAATTACCACAGTTATCCAAGTAACGTGGGTACGATCTAAGGAACCATAACTGATTTAATGAGCCATTCGCGGTTTCACCTTAATGCGGCTTGTACTGAGACATGCATGGCTTAATCTTTGAGACAAGCATATGACTACTGGCAGGATCAACCAGGGAGCTGCGTCAACTAGAGCTGAGCAGCCGGCCGCCCGGGAGTGTGTCCCAGAGGCCCGCGCGAACACGCAAGCGTCCGCTCAATTATTCTGCAAACAGGAGGAGGCTGAGCTCCCCTGCACAATACACCTCGAAACCCTCTCAGGTCCCGGCGGCGCGCAGCGCCGTCCTAAGTACTTGGTCGGGTTCGAGAGAGGCGCAATCGCCCGGAGTTAGGCGAGTAGACGCTTTAGGTGCGACCACCCGTGCTCCCAACTGAGCTTGCCGCTGCCGACAGAGGCCCGGGAGCGTGCTGTCGTGGCATTGCCGGCGGGAGACAACACGCGCCACCTACGGTGACCGGCAGCTCCAACGCCAGCGCCACAGAAGGGCAAAGGCCCCACGTGGGTGCCGAAGCGAACTCTCCCAGCACAGCGCACGTGCCAACACGTCTGCACAACTGCGATACAAACCACCAGCGAGAACCGCTGGGGCGACCGAGCAGCAGACGGCGTCGCGGCGCCGAGTGCCGGGCGGCGGCGCATCCTCAACGCACACAGTCCTCAATCGGACCAGCACACTGCAGATGTCCACCGCGCTTCGCACCGGGCCGGCGAGGACCCACTTTGGCTGCACGGCGCCGCGCGCAGGGTGCCCCGGCGCGCAGCTGCGCCGCCTGCCGCGTCCGTCGGCCGGCGCGCCTGCCACTGGGCGCCCCCACCAGCCGGCTGTAGCGCGTGCGCCCACGCACCGCGCGGCCAGCACGCCGGGCGGCCCCCCCTCACCGGCCGGGGACAGTCCCACCCACCCACAGCCGCGTATCGCTTCACACCCAGATTCACATTCACGTTCGTTGGTATGGTGGGGACCGCTTCGTAGCTGTACCGATCGTTGCCCTCACAGATGTACCTCCAGCAAGGACAACCGCACCACAACGGGTTACCAGTTGTTCATTTGCGTAACGTCACCAGTAAACGTACACGTCCATCCCCGTTTGCAAAGTCAACTATTATTGCATGCCTGCCTGTCAGGTGTCAAGACACACTACATCCGCTCACATCCACGCAACAAAATGTGCCCGACTAGAGGGCACGTGGAAGGTGCCCCCGTACGTATGCGATGTCCACTGCGCGACCAACTGTCAACCGGCCTCTGTAGCATGTCGCAGATGTGGAACGCGGGGCACCGTGCTATCACATTGTGTGAGAAGAGACTACTACGTCTGCATACACGCGCCACTACATGAACAGACGGCTCATGCTGATCGCCATCCACTGCGTCCATTACTCCCACACGTCTCTATGGCGTACCACACTGCAATGCAGCTGTTATGGGGAGATGACACGTAGCTGTGTACACAACATTCTGAGCGGGTTGCGGTTGGACAATACATTACTGTAACGTGTCATATGCCAATTACAGAGCAGGGTAAGGCACAACTTGGGTTAGGTTAAGGCACAACTTGGGTTAGGTTAAGGCACAACTTGGGTTAGGTTAAGGCACAACTTGGGTTAGGTTAAGGCACAACTTGGGTTAGGTTAAGGCACAACTTGGGTTAGGTTAAGGCACAACTTGGGTTAGGTTAAGGCACAACTTGGGTTAGGTTAAGGCACAACTTGGGTTAGGTTAAGGCACAACTTGGGTTAGGTTAAGGCACAACGTGGGTTAGGTTAAGGCACAACGTGGGTTAGGTTAAGGCACAACGTGGGTTAGGTTAAGGCACAACGTGGGTTAGGTTAAGGCACAACGTGGGTTAGGTTAAGGCACAACGTGGGTTAGGTTAAGGCACAACGTGGGTTAGGTTAAGGCACAACGTGGGTTAGGTTAAGGCACAACGTGGGTTAGGTTAAGGCACAACGTGGGTTAGGTTAAGGCACAACGTGGGTTAGGTTAAGGCACAACGTGGGTTAGGTTAAGGCACAACTTGGGGGTAGATTGCGGTGCAAATTGCGTTACATTGCGGTGCAAATTGCGTTACATTGCGGTGCAAATTGCGTTACATTGCGGTGCAAATTGCGTTACATTGCGGTGCAAATTGCGTTACATTGCGGTGCAAATTGCGTTACATTGCGGTGCAAATTGAGTTACATTGCGGTGCAAATTGAGTTACATTGCGGTGCAAATTGCGTTACATTGCGGTGCAAATTGCGTTACATTGCGGTGCAAATTGCGTTACATTGCGGTGCAAATTGAGTTACATTGCGGTGCAAATTGAGTTACATTGCGGTGCAAATTGAGTTACATTGCGGTGCAAATTGAGTTACATTGCGGTGCAAATTGAGTTACATTGCGGTGCAAATTGAGTTACATTGTGGTGCAAATTGAGTTACATTGCGGTGCAAATTGAGTTACATTGCGGTGCAAATTGAGTTACATTGCGGTGCAAATTGAGGTAGGTTAAGGTGCAACACAGGTTAGGTTAAGGTGCAACATAGGTTAGGGTGCAAGATGGGTTAGGTTAAGGTGCAAGATGGGTTAGGTTAAGGTGCAAGATGGGTTAGGTTAAGGTGACATAGGTTAGGTTAAGGTGACATAGGTTAGGTTAAGGTGACATAGGTTAGGTTAAGGTGACATAGGTTAGGTTAAGGTGACATAGGTTAGGTTAAGGTGACATAGGTTAGGTTAAGGTGACATAGGTTAGGTTAAGGTGACATAGGTTAGGTTAAGGTGACATAGGTTAGGTTAAGGTGACATAGGTTAGGTTAAGGTACAAACTGGGTTGTGTTATGGTACACATTGCGTTGTAGTACAGTACACGTTAGGTTTGGGTACGGTACACAATGTGGTATGGGATGGCGTGTTGTGGGGGGGGGGGGGGGGTGAGGTTCGTTGATATCGACCGTAGGACGTGGATGCCCGAGGCAGCGTCAGTGTGTCAAAGGAGTTATGTCACGTCGGGATGCGCTTTTCGCTAGTGAGAGGGGGCGAGCCGTGTCTGTGGTTGCGGCAGACCTGTGTGTTTCATTCCTGCCAGTGTGTTTGTGCTGTAAGACGAGGCAGTGTGGTGATGTTGGGTGCACCCCTGTGTAGGACATGTGTGGGTGTTGGTGGCTTCTCTGAGCAATTGTGGTTGTCGGACGAGTGGGGTATTCTGTTTTATGATTGGACCTCCCGGTCTGGTTATCATAGCGTAGTTGGTGTACTGTGGCGGATAGGATGCACCGGACGTTGGTCCATGCTGGTGCTTAGTTGTTGTATCTGTGTCTGTTACAGGCAGAGAGTAGTGTGTGATAGAGTGTGTGGCTGACGTGTGGTTCATTTTGTGTGTACGGACGTTCAGCATGTATAGGGGCATTTGCGTATATAATCTATCTATGTGGGCCTGCATAGTTTACTGAGCAGTGCTGTGAGGTGACTGAACTACGAGTGACGTACTGATTTACAGCGGAATGGTTGCCTTGTACCAAAGATGGAGTATCGGAGGACCGTCTATATTCTGAGAGGAGCCCTGTTTGCCACTGGGCGTGGGGTCTCGCGTCCTGCGGTTCAGTGCCCCCAGGGAAGCGCGCGGAGGTGGTGCTGCTGCTGCTGTAGCAAGCGAGCTACTTACAGCATGTATAGGGACAGCGGGAATATGGCATATTCGATATAACTCTTCATGAAACGCAAGATATAGGGGCGGATTGCACGTTACGAGTGCGGGAAGAGTCCGCCGTTCATCCGCTGGAGTTGCGATTTGGGCGGTTGGGGTGGGGCACGTGCGGGTGCGGGTGGAGCGATTGTCGGTCGACGACTTCGTGCGACGCAGGCACAGGCGTTGGGGCTCCTGTGGTGGGCAGATGATGCAGGCTTTGTGGGTGGCGTCGGAAAATGGGCACTGTGGGACCTAGCGATGTCGTAGTCGGCGTGGCGTCTCATAGATGGCGGTATCATCGGTGCAGCAGGTCATGTTGCGGGGGACCTGGAGGTGGCGGTATTTTTGTTTGTGGTGCGCTCGACATGGTGGACGTAGTGTCGTCCGATTCGCGTAGATGGAGCTATTGCATGTGGTTTCGTCACATTGTCATAGATGGCGGTGCCGTGTTTTGGAGGTATGGTTGGCGTAGTTTCGTTGGATTCCTGTAGATGGAGGTGTCGTTTCTGGGCCGGATGGGAATGTAGTTTGGTCACATTCCCAAAGATGGCTGTGTTGTGCCTGTGGGCGGCATTGTCAACATCGTGCGGTATGGTCTGTTTATTGTGGACGTTGATGGCGTCGGGACCAGAGGGCGCGCGCGAACCGTTGACCACGCGTTATTCACGCAAGCACACTTCGTACTATTTTCCCACCCTCCTACTACTCGTTGCAGATACATGGCAATAATAAACGCCCTCAACGAAATGATGTTCACATCTGTTGCAGGGACAGAACAATTGACGACGTCAAAGCACAATAATAATAATTCACTGCAGCGCCACCCCTACAGACTTATCACCACACACACTAACCGCCCCGGGGACTTGCCAACGACACACCCTATCCCAAGTCTATTTTCTTGCGGAGCATCATGTCTTATTATATTTTATTTCACATCCATAGATTAGAGGTATTGTAGGTCACCGTACTGCGGTGGACGCTATGTTACCACACGGCGCTGGGGCCGGCGAAAACTCACCGTCGCCTGCCGGGCACCGCGACCGCCGCACGGCACCCACCCGACGCCGCCGCCTCCACGCGACGCTCCCACCGGTGGGCCGACACCGCCCGTCCGGCACCCATCACCGGCTGACAAAGCGCTACGCTGTAGCGCGGCGGACCACACCGCGCCCGGCCGCCGCCACCGCCGCCGCCGCCTACCCCGCGCGCACGGAGGCGGCACCCATCGCAGCGCCCACGCCAGCGGCAAGGGGCCCGCAAACCGATACGCCTCGGTCCGCCGCACCCAACGCAGCGCCCTGGGTGCGGCGCGCCCGGCCGGACCGATACGCCCCGCGCTGCGAAGCACAAAGCAACAAATTACACGTGGCCCTGGCGCCCAGCCGCGGGGGTCTCGTCTCGCGACAAGACGAATCCCCCAAGCTAGGGCTGAGTCTCAACAGATCGCAGCGTGGCAACTGCTCTACCGAGTACAACACCCCGCCCGGTACCTAAGTCGTCTACAGACGATTCCGAGTCCCGACATCGAAATATAGACACCCATGGTCGACCGGTAGGAGCAGGGCGGCGCCGGGAACAGATCCCAGACAGCGCCGCCCGAGTGCCCCGTCCGGCAAACAAGTTGGGCCCGTACGGCGCGGCGCCACGTGGGTCGACCGCGCCTAGTAAAGTCACGTATTTTCGAGCCTTTCGACCCTCGGGACTCCTTAGCGATATCGTTGCCACAATGGCTAGACGGGATTCGGCCTTAGAGGCGTTCAGGCTGAAATGTCCCCTTTGAACAATTTTTACATGTGAAACGTCCACTTAGAACAATTATACAAGCCTGTGCTTAACCTGACACACAATATTATTTAGCGCAACGCAATCTGACTTTCAATAACCCCTACAAAACAATGGCCCTGACTAACTTTAACCTATACCTTTTACAAATCACTTACCTCACAAAAATCTTCGCTACTCAAGCTACTGCAAAACAGCGAGCGCCACTACTGCCAGCTAAATAAAAGATTCAAACCACTGAAGGTACTAACTACTGATAGGGATAGTTAGCAAATGAAAGATATTAATAGAGAACAAACAATGTATTTACCTTAATATTCATAATTGACATTCAGTCTTACAGATTATCAAAACTCCGCCATCTCTCTCCCCACGTCCACCACTGCTGGCGGCTCACCTCCAACTGCCCAACGCTACGCGCTGTTCACATCCAGCTGTAGCAGTTCATGACAACAATGGCAGACAACAATGCAAACTAGCCACATACTGCACACAGCACAGCCAGTGATTTTCATATAGAGCGCTACGTGGCATTACCCATATAAAAATCTAAACAGCCTACTTACATAGCCCCCATGCTCCCCACAAAAAAATTTTACAAAATATTTTTGGGCAGTGGCCAATAAAGATTTGATAAAATTTTTCATAATTACAATAACAAAGATATCAAATGCACACACTTATTGATACAATGTTGGTCAACAGCTAAAATTTTTTTCACAGTCAATAAAGACAGTCCTGATCATTCATCATAAGAGTAAACCTGCAGTTTGTTTGCTCAAAGTCTGAGCAGTAAAATACAATGCACACGGAAGTAGTGGATTTCCATGCAGTCTTGAAGAAGTAGTATTGTCCTTCCAACGGTAAGACAGTGCTGACTCTTGACATGCTGACAGGTAATGGGCCACAACAGAGCAAACCCACAGCAGAGTCAGTCGACGTTTCGAAGAATATTGGTAGGTAGGTCATCACAGAGTAGACCCACTGTAGTCCTGGTGTAGAGATTGTGGTATTGGTGGGCCACCAGAGGTGCAGACCCACTGTAGTCCTTGTAGAGATGGCCAGCAGCCATCTGTTGCGACTGTGCAGGTGCACAATCACCATTGAAGAGTCTTGCGGATAATAGAGCAAGTCCATAACCACCACTTGTGCACTCACAAAGTTTTTGGAATTGTCCTTAGAACCAGCAATGCTGTTATCCAGTCCCTTGCTGAATTATTAACACATGTGCCAACACTAACAGTCCCTACTTCTCACATATTGTCCATATACTATGACCAACAGAAAAGTGTGCAGTGAAATGAATGCTTACAAGTTAATAACATGATGAACTGGTGTCAATTACGATTATATAACATAAGAATACAATTACAAAGACACAAAATACATCATTAAAAACATAACAATACAGATAATATTTGTAGTAATATGGGCTTTACAAAAGAATAGAAATAAACATATACATCAGTGTTACAGGAATGATGACATGAGTACAAAAATAAAAGATCAGAATCACTTTTGAAACGTCAACTTCACACATGAGCATGAAAACAACACAGAATAAATAATGTCTAAACATCTTTACAAGGTAAATAACATATTATTAGAAAAAGTCTACAACATAGCTCTCATCAGCTAAACACATAAAGACAGGAAAAACACAAATACACAAGGGCACACAAACATATAGCGGAATAACACAAAAGGAAAGGACAGGGTTTGTGTTCAGTGTAACATTTGGTACTGCAGTCCACCCCAAATTCATTCCCTATATCTTTCCTCGTATTTCATCCTTTGTTTCCACCAAAAAATTCTATCTAAGCATGCTTTCTGTATTTATATGTTCACACATTGCTTACCTCATCATTTATTTCCAAGAAAATCCTACCTATACCTCGTTCCTGTATTCTATTCATATTTCTTTCAAAATAATTATTTCTGATTGTACAATACTCATTGGGCCCAAATCTTTCTTCGCAATGCATTCTTTACCTATTCTCCATGGTCAGTTTCTTATATAGTCTACCCCCTCTTAAGCTAACTTAAATCTACTGAGCTCAGATATATATACCAAGGGACGAGGCAATGCAGCATGACAACAAATCAACACAAACAGAAATGACAAAAAATGCAAATTGGCAAAGCTAGCAGCATAAATTAGCAAAGCAAGTGCAATATTACAACTAATATAAGGCACTGTGCAGGAAACAAGAAAAACTAGCTTAGAAGAGTAACACAAAGTACAATTCAGTAACACTATGCCTGGCAAACAGCAGCAACTTATACCTAAACATGACACAGCTCAAGCAGAAAAAATATTACAGTAAAAACAACAATGCAGACAAGGGAAAAGCATATTCACATCTTAATGTCTATGTAATTAAAGTGGAGCACCATAACAACTTATTGTAAAAAAATATTACCATGTACTTGAAAAGAAAATCATGTTTTACTGTTACGAGTTCCTTCGTATTGTTCTTTCCTTTCCAAGTGCTCCTTTTTAAAGAATGTGGATCATAAAATAATTATTTAATAGATCTGTTGACAGAAAGTGTTCACATTAGCAAATGCATTTTATTTTATAAAAGCAATGCTGCTACACAGCTGGAAACCAGACATCAAATGAAATAAGCAATTACGCAAACCAAAGCATAAAAATGTCATTCAGTAGTCATGTGACATTTCATTTCATAAGTTAATTGCTCTCAACTCTCGTACAAAGACTCTTGTCATAATCAGGTGTGCAGATGTAAAAATATTTCTTGTCATTTTGTTAGGCATTTCAGTAAATATCATAAATTTTTAAGTAACGAGGGTGTCGCATTAGCGATGAAAGGCACATCCTAATGGTTTATTCTCCAGGTGTTTGACACAGCTGTGTGCCCACAACGCATTACAAAAATCATATGTTTTCAAGTAACGAGCGTGTCGCATTAGCGATGAAAGGCACATCCTAATGGCTTTCTTTTCTACCTGAGCGTCTGAAAAGGCTTGTTCTCCAGGTGTCTGACACACCTGGGTGCCCACGTCGCATTATGTGCAGGTGGTCACTTAACTTTCTTACGGAAATATTTACGACAGCAGTTTCCGCTACAGTGACAGTCTCATATAAAAACATTTCATAGGTCAAGAATTTTATTGACATAAACATACCTCAACAGCATAATACACATCGTCGTCGTAAAAATAACATCATAACACCTCAGTCAAATGTCAAAAACGTCGTAGCTTCCTCCAATGATTTCAAAACCTAAAGAAAATTCTCTGCTCATTTCAGTAGTGTCATCTACCTCAAACGTACTTTAAAAATTATACTCCCTTACCAAATACATCATTCAAAGTTCTCATAGTATCACAATGGTTCCAAAAAAATATGAACAGTGCACAAAGTACAGACAAAGTACAATTTCTTAAGTGTGAAGTAATCCAACTCTGTAATTGCGTAAACATGTGTCACTGACGTAGTAAAAGGATGTTTGTTTCTCTGTTAAATGATCAGATAGGTGTGTAATTTATGTGTTAGAGAAATATGGTACCGATGTGTAAAGTTGTATAAGCAAATACCATATTAGCTAGGGCTCCTTGTGCTTGCCAAACACATGGTACACAAAGTAGGCGTGTACCCCCCTGAGGTTTATTGTAATTGTATCCTCAGGTATTACAGCTTACAGCAATGAAATGAAATGTGTCACGAAAAACTTTCTTTGTAATTCAAAAATCTCTAAAAATAAATGTCTTAAGTACAAAATTAATCACTCAAATACGTGTCCAGTAGCGCTAAATGTGCGTCTTGCTCTAAGATAATCTCTGGGGAGTGTCGTAGTTATTGTCCTCCGAAAGCTAAGTTCTGCAGAAGTCAATGTACTTACCTCATGATACACAAAAGTGAAATGCTTTGCGTATAGATATCATACTTATTACGCTTATTGCCGTGATGAGGAAAGTACTGTGCTGTAACGTATTGTTGTCCTACGGAAAAGGCTGTCTCCTTGTAGCAATAGCACAAAAGTCACCACTAAAACATGTTTTACTTTACAGAAGAATTCAGAAAAACTGTGCAGATATCAAACATATACACCGCAAAAGCAACATTGTAAATTGTCACGCATTAGCAGCGTCGTGATAAAATCGTGTAGCTGTCACATAAACTAACCACTGTGTCATCTGGCATTTCACAGAAAGCACCTCAAATCCTGAATCCACTCTCAAGCAAACGAAAATGTTGCATGAAAATCTCATTAGCAGTGCTGGTATATGTTCTAAGTATGTAAGCCGTATATTCGTTATGTAATCGTGCAACTAACAAGGAGGAATGTATAAATAACAACACTGTGGCGTCTGTTCGCAATAACAATGCATTCGCAATTACTTGTCTAAGTTACCTATGTTCTTGACTGGATGGTTAGTTAGCTTTAAAACATAGTGGCATGTTAACAGTTTCTCAGTGTGACAAATTGTACAAGTGGTGTGAAGTGAAAATTGCAAAGACTAAGTTAAAAAGCAGATTATCTGTCAATAAATGGTTTTACATGAGAAATGTGGTGTAAACCTTTACTCTTCTCAGTACGCAGAGTTTCAACTTGAATGCAATTATCATGAGGTATTCGTCCGTAAAGAATACGGGAATTTTGCTCAAGGTTAGCGTCAATGTTATTGTTCTCGGAGCCAGCCGGCGCACGCAGCTGCCTGCGGTGCGAGTCATTGTCTGTTTCTTTGTTGGCGCGCGCCGTTATTGGGATTAGGAGGCCTAACTTCCACAAATTCGCCTTGCCGAGAGGGCCCTGCTCTATTTAAATCTCGCCAGTTCTGATGCAATTCAGGTCTGTCGTTACGATCATATCGTCTGTCGTCATGTCGGTAGGTTCGATAGTTTCTTTCTTGTCTGCCACGTGGTGGAGAATTTCTGCCTGAGTCGTAACTGCGCGCTGGACCGTTGCGTCTAAAGTTATTCTGTCTCCCTTGATAATAGTTATTTTGGTTCCCATATTATCTGTTTCTCTGATTGTCTCTGTGATAGTTATTACTGCGGAGAGGTGATCTTTCCCTGTAATTATTACTACTCTGCCAACGGTTGTCATACGGGTGGTGTCTGTTTTGGTCACGATTTGCGTTGTAAGAATAGACTTGTCGTGTCCAGTTATTATTTCTGTCGTCACGGAATTGTGACGGATGTGACCTGTAGTGATTGATTTCCTGTTTTCGCATCCCACGACTGTCTGTGTCAATTTCCAGTTCTTGTAACAGTCCCTGAAAAGCTTCAATGTCGTCTTTGCAACGTCCTGCCAAAATAATGTGTCGTAAATGTTCAGGCAGTTTGATTAAGCAAATGCGGATGAGTTCTGAGGGGCTGTATGGGTTTGATAGGTACTGATTCTTGTGCAACATGTCTTCAAAATATTTGACAAGACTGGAAAATTCAGATTGTTCAAAGTGTTTCATCATCATGATGCTATGTTTTACGCGGTCTTGTGTAGCTTGAGACCAATATGCTGAGAGGAAGGCATGGTAAAATTCTCCTTCACTGTGGCAATCGTGAATGACCGATCGCATTCTTACAGCTGGTTCATTCTCCAAGTAGCCACACATAAATTCTAATCTGTGTTCTAATGACCAGTTGGGAGGAAAACAATGAGAGAATTGATGGAGCCACGCTTGTGGATGAATGTCGTTGCCAGAATTCTTAAATGTTTTGAATTTACGTGTAGTAATGAACAGCTTATAGTCAAAATCATCATGTCGGCGAGTCACATATCGGTCATTGTTACGTCGTGTCGGCGGTTCCATCTCAAAATTCGGTGCACCTTGCCAATTTCTTTCATAATTACCGAAATGCTCTGTGTTATTATATTGTGGCTTTTCCGTATTTCTATGTCCCTCTTCCAGTATTGGGGCGCGAGTGTCCTCTGAAATACGTAATTCTTGTATCACCTGCGTCAACTGATCTTGTACTTCCCGGATTTCTCTTTTATACTGTGTATTAATTTGATTTTGATTTTGTTTGAATTTTCTTATTTGTTCATAGTCTTCTGTGTCAGTGAAGGCTACGGGTCTTGTGTCATTCAGATCATCATCTACCTTTGTAGATAAGTTAGTGACCTGATCCGAAAGTTCAGCTACTTTCTCCGATAGTGAACACATTTCCTCAGTGTGTTTTTCTGAACCAAGTTTCAGAGTGTCCATTTGTGTTGAAATCGAATCTACTGTGTTCTTTAAGTTTTCCTGAGTTTTTGCCAGTTGCGTAACCGAATCGGTAGATGCAACTGAGTCAATTTTAGCCCACAAGGTCTCATGATTTTCATGAACAATGGTTTGCAGTTCTTTTATGGCTGCTTCGTGATTCTGTAATACATTCTCATGACGCGAAAAAATAGGTTGGAAATGCTCACAAATTTGTGTTTTTACGTCATTACAGACTTTCTGACATTTCGATTCTATTTTATGTAACTCAGTAGTTAAATCTTCACGTGTTTGTTCAAGCATATGTTCCACTGAGTCTAACTTTTGAAGCTTTTGTTCCATTGTGTCTAACTTTTGAAGCTTTTGCTGTGTTTGTCTCTGATTTTGTTCCATTGTGTCTAACTTTTGAAGCTTTTGCTGTGTTTGTCTCTGATTTTGTTCCATTGTGTCTAACTTTTGAAGATTCTGTCCCATTTGTTTCTGATTTTGTTCAAGCGTTGTGTCTAACTTTTGTAGCCTTTGTCCCATTTGTTGCATTAACTGTAATAACAATGCACTGGTGTCTGAAACATGTTCCTCAGTGCTT
>NW_026046369.1:132500-135000 GCF_023864275.1 Schistocerca cancellata
CCGATTGGTTTTGATCTAATAAAAGCGTCCCTTCCATCTCTGGTCGGGACTCTGTTTGCATGTATTAGCTCTAGAATTACCACAGTTATCCAAGTAACGTGGGTACGATCTAAGGAACCATAACTGATTTAATGAGCCATTCGCGGTTTCACCTTAATGCGGCTTGTACTGAGACATGCATGGCTTAATCTTTGAGACAAGCATATGACTACTGGCAGGATCAACCAGGGAGCTGGGTCAACTAGAGCTGAGCAGCCGGCCGCCCGGGAGTGTGTCCCAGAGGCCCGCGCGAACACGCAAGCGTCCGCTCAATTATTCTGCAAACAGGAGGAGGCTGAGCTCCCCTGCACAATACACCTCGAAACCCTCTCAGGTCCCGGCGGCGCGCAGCGCCGTCCTAAGTACTTGGTCGGGTTCGAGAGAGGCGCAATCGCCCGGAGTTAGGCGAGTAGACGCTTTAGGTGCGACCACCCGTGCTCCCAACTGAGCTTGCCGCTGCCGACAGAGGCCCGGGAGCGTGCTGTCGTGGCATTGCCGGCGGGAGACAACACGCGCCACCTACGGTGACCGGCAGCTCCAACGCCAGCGCCACAGAAGGGCAAAGGCCCCACGTGGGTGCCGAAGCGAACTCTCCCAGCACAGCGCACGTGCCAACACGTCTGCACAACTGCGATACAAACCACCAGCGAGAACCGCTGGGGCGACCGAGCAGCAGACGGCGTCGCGGCGCCGAGTGCCGGGCGGCGGCGCATCCTCAACGCACACAGTCCTCAATCGGACCAGCACACTGCAGATGTCCACCGCGCTTCGCACCGGGCCGGCGAGGACCCACTTTGGCTGCACGGCGCCGCGCGCAGGGTGCCCCGGCGCGCAGCTGCGCCGCCTGCCGCGTCCGTCGGCCGGCGCGCCTGCCACTGGGCGCCCCCACCAGCCGGCTGTAGCGCGTGCGCCCACGCACCGCGCGGCCAGCACGCCGGGCGGCCCCCCCTCACCGGCCGGGGACAGTCCCACCCACCCACAGCCGCGTATCGCTTCACACCCAGATTCACATTCACGTTCGTTGGTATGGTGGGGACCGCTTCGTAGCTGTACCGATCGTTGCCCTCACAGATGTACCTCCAGCAAGGACAACCGCACCACAACGGGTTACCAGTTGTTCATTTGCGTAACGTCACCAGTAAACGTACACGTCCATCCCCGTTTGCAAAGTCAACTATTATTGCATGCCTGCCTGTCAGGTGTCAAGACACACTACATCCGCTCACATCCACGCAACAAAATGTGCCCGACTAGAGGGCACGTGGAAGGTGCCCCCGTACGTATGCGATGTCCACTGCGCGACCAACTGTCAACCGGCCTCTGTAGCATGTCGCAGATGTGGAACGCGGGGCACCGTGCTATCACATTGTGTGAGAAGAGACTACTACGTCTGCATACACGCGCCACTACATGAACAGACGGCTCATGCTGATCGCCATCCACTGCGTCCATTACTCCCACACGTCTCTATGGCGTACCACACTGCAATGCAGCTGTTATGGGGAGATGACACGTAGCTGTGTACACAACATTCTGAGCGGGTTGCGGTTGGACAATACATTACTGTAACGTGTCATATGCCAATTACAGAGCAGGGTAAGGCACAACTTGGGTTAGGTTAAGGCACAACTTGGGTTAGGTTAAGGCACAACTTGGGTTAGGTTAAGGCACAACTTGGGTTAGGTTAAGGCACAACTTGGGTTAGGTTAAGGCACAACTTGGGTTAGGTTAAGGCACAACTTGGGTTAGGTTAAGGCACAACTTGGGTTAGGTTAAGGCACAACTTGGGTTAGGTTAAGGCACAACTTGGGTTAGGTTAAGGCACAACGTGGGTTAGGTTAAGGCACAACGTGGGTTAGGTTAAGGCACAACGTGGGTTAGGTTAAGGCACAACGTGGGTTAGGTTAAGGCACAACGTGGGTTAGGTTAAGGCACAACGTGGGTTAGGTTAAGGCACAACGTGGGTTAGGTTAAGGCACAACGTGGGTTAGGTTAAGGCACAACGTGGGTTAGGTTAAGGCACAACGTGGGTTAGGTTAAGGCACAACGTGGGTTAGGTTAAGGCACAACGTGGGTTAGGTTAAGGCACAACGTGGGTTAGGTTAAGGCACAACTTGGGGGTAGATTGCGGTGCAAATTGCGTTACATTGCGGTGCAAATTGCGTTACATTGCGGTGCAAATTGCGTTACATTGCGGTGCAAATTGCGTTACATTGCGGTGCAAATTGCGTTACATTGCGGTGCAAATTGCGTTACATTGCGGTGCAAATTGAGTTACATTGCGGTGCAAATTGAGTTACATTGCGGTGCAAATTGCGTTACATTGCGGTGCAAATTGCGTTACATTGCGGTGCAAATTGCGTTACATTGCGGTGCAAATTGAGTTACATTGCGGTGCAAATTGAGTTACATTGCGGTGCAAATTGAGTTACATTGCGGTGCAAATTGAGTTACATTGCGG
>NW_026046369.1:145000-147500 GCF_023864275.1 Schistocerca cancellata
CGCTGGGGCGACCGAGCAGCAGACGGCGTCGCGGCGCCGAGTGCCGGGCGGCGGCGCATCCTCAACGCACACAGTCCTCAATCGGACCAGCACACTGCAGATGTCCACCGCGCTTCGCACCGGGCCGGCGAGGACCCACTTTGGCTGCACGGCGCCGCGCGCAGGGTGCCCCGGCGCGCAGCTGCGCCGCCTGCCGCGTCCGTCGGCCGGCGCGCCTGCCACTGGGCGCCCCCACCAGCCGGCTGTAGCGCGTGCGCCCACGCACCGCGCGGCCAGCACGCCGGGCGGCCCCCCCTCACCGGCCGGGGACAGTCCCACCCACCCACAGCCGCGTATCGCTTCACACCCAGATTCACATTCACGTTCGTTGGTATGGTGGGGACCGCTTCGTAGCTGTACCGATCGTTGCCCTCACAGATGTACCTCCAGCAAGGACAACCGCACCACAACGGGTTACCAGTTGTTCATTTGCGTAACGTCACCAGTAAACGTACACGTCCATCCCCGTTTGCAAAGTCAACTATTATTGCATGCCTGCCTGTCAGGTGTCAAGACACACTACATCCGCTCACATCCACGCAACAAAATGTGCCCGACTAGAGGGCACGTGGAAGGTGCCCCCGTACGTATGCGATGTCCACTGCGCGACCAACTGTCAACCGGCCTCTGTAGCATGTCGCAGATGTGGAACGCGGGGCACCGTGCTATCACATTGTGTGAGAAGAGACTACTACGTCTGCATACACGCGCCACTACATGAACAGACGGCTCATGCTGATCGCCATCCACTGCGTCCATTACTCCCACACGTCTCTATGGCGTACCACACTGCAATGCAGCTGTTATGGGGAGATGACACGTAGCTGTGTACACAACATTCTGAGCGGGTTGCGGTTGGACAATACATTACTGTAACGTGTCATATGCCAATTACAGAGCAGGGTAAGGCACAACTTGGGTTAGGTTAAGGCACAACTTGGGTTAGGTTAAGGCACAACTTGGGTTAGGTTAAGGCACAACTTGGGTTAGGTTAAGGCACAACTTGGGTTAGGTTAAGGCACAACTTGGGTTAGGTTAAGGCACAACTTGGGTTAGGTTAAGGCACAACTTGGGTTAGGTTAAGGCACAACTTGGGTTAGGTTAAGGCACAACTTGGGTTAGGTTAAGGCACAACTTGGGTTAGGTTAAGGCACAACTTGGGTTAGGTTAAGGCACAA
This sequence comes from Schistocerca cancellata, assembly GCF_023864275.1. Lineage (NCBI taxonomy): Eukaryota > Metazoa > Arthropoda > Insecta > Orthoptera > Acrididae > Schistocerca > Schistocerca cancellata. The sequence goes on from NW_026046369.1 coordinate 146,218, forward strand.
CTTGGGTTAGGTTAAGGCACAACGTGGGTTAGGTTAAGGCACAACGTGGGTTAGGTTAAGGCACAACGTGGGTTAGGTTAAGGCACAACGTGGGTTAGGTTAAGGCACAACGTGGGTTAGGTTAAGGCACAACGTGGGTTAGGTTAAGGCACAACGTGGGTTAGGTTAAGGCACAACGTGGGTTAGGTTAAGGCACAACGTGGGTTAGGTTAAGGCACAACGTGGGTTAGGTTAAGGCACAACGTGGGTTAGGTTAAGGCACAACGTGGGTTAGGTTAAGGCACAACTTGGGGGTAGATTGCGGTGCAAATTGCGTTACATTGCGGTGCAAATTGCGTTACATTGCGGTGCAAATTGCGTTACATTGCGGTGCAAATTGCGTTACATTGCGGTGCAAATTGCGTTACATTGCGGTGCAAATTGCGTTACATTGCGGTGCAAATTGCGTTACATTGCGGTGCAAATTGCGTTACATTGCGGTGCAAATTGCGTTACATTGCGGTGCAAATTGCGTTACATTGCGGTGCAAATTGAGTTACATTGCGGTGCAAATTGCGTTACATTGCGGTGCAAATTGCGTTACATTGCGGTGCAAATTGCGTTACATTGCGGTGCAAATTGAGTTACATTGCGGTGCAAATTGAGTTACATTGCGGTGCAAATTGAGTTACATTGCGGTGCAAATTGAGTTACATTGCGGTGCAAATTGAGTTACATTGCGGTGCAAATTGAGTTACATTGCGGTGCAAATTGAGTTACATTGCGGTGCAAATTGAGTTACATTGCGGTGCAAATTGAGTTACATTGCGGTGCAAATTGAGGTAGGTTAAGGTGCAACACAGGTTAGGTTAAGGTGCAACATAGGTTAGGGTGCAAGATGGGTTAGGTTAAGGTGCAAGATGGGTTAGGTTAAGGTGCAAGATGGGTTAGGTTAAGGTGACATAGGTTAGGTTAAGGTGACATAGGTTAGGTTAAGGTGACATAGGTTAGGTTAAGGTGACATAGGTTAGGTTAAGGTGACATAGGTTAGGTTAAGGTGACATAGGTTAGGTTAAGGTGACATAGGTTAGGTTAAGGTGACATAGGTTAGGTTAAGGTGACATAGGTTAGGTTAAGGTGACATAGGTTAGGTTAAGGTGACATAGGTTAGGTTAAGGTGACATAGGTTAGGTTAAGGTACAAACTGGGTTGTGTTATGGTACACATTGCGTTGTAGTACAGTACACGTTAGGTTTGGGTACGGTACACAATGTGGTATGGGATGGCGTGTTGTGGGGGGGGGG
>NW_026046369.1:152500-157500 GCF_023864275.1 Schistocerca cancellata
CGTATCCTACTATTGGTGCTAAAATGCAGTTATGATACATTTTTGTTGCCAACGGAGGTAGATGAAAGCGCCGTTGGGCTATACTAATCAGTTTATTTAAGACTGCTAATGCTTTTGAAGCAACATGATTAATATGTGGCACATAACTCCATGCCTCATCTATGAGGACGCCCAAATATTTCGCAACTCGTGTACGCGCCACTACTTTATTGTCTAATCTTATGATGGGGTCACGGGCCAATTTGCCCTTAAGGAGAATGTATTGAGATTTGTGAGGTGCAATTTCTAACTTAGAAGATTTACACCATTGTGTTAAGATCTCGAAAACATGGCCTGCATTTGTCTCTATTTCGGTACGACTGTCGCCCTCGATAAGGACGAGGAGATCATCTGCATATGCCACGACTCCTAGTGCTACATTGTTCTCCTCAAGAGTTCTCAGCAGAGGATCCATGTTTATATCCCAGAACAAAGGGCCGCACACAGAACCCTGTGGACAGCCCTTTGTTATGTTCTTGAACACCACAGCACCAGGAGCCGCGATTTTAGCAACCCTATTCCGGCAGTAGTCCTTCAAACAACCGTATAGCATTACCGGACACTCAATCTCCCGAAGACGAGAGAAAAGCGCCGGCCACCACAGGTTGTCGAAGGCACCGGAGATATCCACCATGACTCCAAGAACATATTTCCTTGTAGATGAGTGTACAATACTTGCGACCTTATTTACGGCATCAGATGTTGATTTGCCTTTACGGAAACCGTATTGCATGTCACTCATTCCACGAAGGATTCTGTGACTTGACAGCCTTGAGACCAGCAGCTTCTCAAGCGCCTTTCCCAGGACATCCAAGAGGCATATAGGCCTGTAAGACTTTGGTATTGTTGGATCTTTGTCAGGTGACTTCTTTATTATTATAACTTCCGCAGTCTTCCAGCGAGTTGGGAAGGACTGTGTTTCCAGACACCTGTTGTATATCTTTGCAAGGCCTGGGGCCAACTTGTGCACAATATTCTGCAGAACTTCCGCAGGTATTGCGTCTGGCCCTGGGGCCTTGCGTCTGGCAAAAGAGAGTATAGCTGTTTGTACCTCCTCAATCGAGAAGGGGTATACTTGTAGTTCATTATTGTACTCCGTCTGTTCCTGCATCCTAATCTCCTGTTGCATCTCGTTGTCCGTTTCCGGTCGGTCGTCGGGGAGGAGCACATTAAGTAACTCCTCAGCTGTCTCCACCCAGTCTTTCGTCATACTGTCATTGTCTCCAAGTCTTACTGTCGAGAGATGCATTGGGGAATGTATCTTCTCTCTCACCATTTTATATGGGATACCCCATGGGTCTAGGGTAAGATGAGACTTTACAAAGTCCTCCCAGCTTCGCTGGCGATGTTGCCTTAGGGTTTCTTTGAAAATCCATTTTCGTCTCCTGTACAAGGCAAGATGGTATTGCCTTTCGTCCCGGGTGAAAGACGCCTGATAGCTGCGCCGAGCCCTTCTCATAGACTGCCTGAGCCGAGTGAGCTCCGGAGTCCATGGAGAGGTCGTTTCGCGTATGAGACGTCTTCGCGTCGGTATCGCTGCGGCCACTGCCGCCTTTATAGAGACAATCAAGGCCTCAACAGCCTCTTCCACGTTAAACGGGCCGTCTTCCAACTCTGGAGGATTGAACTCTGCCTCCAGCAGGCCCCAATCGGCTCTCCCGTAATCATATTGCGTTGTCCACCCCTCTGGCACGTGTTCCGCAAGTAGTGCTACTGAAAATTCAATTATGTTATGGTCACTTGTTGTAAGATTTTCTAAAACTTTCCAACTCTGAATATTATTTGCTACGTTAACTGAACTCAGCGTCACATCTATGTGAGACGCTGCCCCGGCTCGACTCCTATAGGTAGGAGGGTTGCCAGGGAGGTTTATTACATGTAATTGATGTTCCATTATGAAATCTTCGAGCGCAATTCCTCTTTGATCCTGGGCTCCACTGTGCCAGAGAGGGGATTTTGCGTTACTATCCATTGTAATAATGAGTGGTCTGCCAGCCAGGGCACGCAAGACAGTTGTCAAATGCCTCAGGTATATTTGTATTTGGTCTCTGTATTGACAATAAACATTTATGAAGAACCAATGTGTATTACAATAATTTATCTCGATTACAGTCACATGTGTATTACAAAACTGTGTTAGAACAGTAGTTTTGATTGACTTGTTTATTATAACAATGACTGACATAGGGTTTTGACCAGTCGAGATCACCTGAGCTGTTCCAGGGAGGCCTGGGACCCTGCCTGAGGCAGAGTACGGCTCTTGTATTAATAAGATGTCAGTATATCTTTCTTCAGCTAATTTGCAGAGCTCCTGAGTAACCAGTGAGCTCCGCATTGTATTTATCTGCATACAATTTAGTCTAGTCATGGGAATCTGGTGTAATAGTGGCTTGCAGGCCAAGCCTGGGCAGGATCAAAGGCGATTCTGCCGTGCATTCTAACCATATCTTCGTAAACTTTATTTAGATCAAATTTCCTACCCCTCCGGATGTAAACTTTCGAAACCAGATCAGATAGTTTATCGTATTCTGTGGGAATGTTTAAAGCAACAAGTTCTATGCAGTCTGCATCCTCCAGAGTTGGAAATGTGATTTTATTTCCACGGGGATGCCCAGCTCGGACCAGCTGCCTCAGTGCGGCGTTAAGAGTCTGTGAGTTTTCCAACCTAGACAACCGCAGAGTCTCCTCACATATTAGGTAGGTATTTCCAGGCGGACAATTGTTAAAAGATCGTTTCTGTTCTTGAGTGTCTATCTCTACATCATCTACATTTACACCATCACCCAGAGTTATTTTATTTACAGATGTAACTACTTTGATCAAGTCTACATTCTCATCTACTTCATCCATTTTTACACCATCACCATAAGTTAATTTATTTACAGACGTGGCTACTTTAATCAAGTCTGCAGTCTCTTTATCTGTTCCCTTTGCAGGACCATCAGACGCAGACGCCGACGGCTCCGCCCCATCTCGACGAGAAGCGGAACCCACCGCCATGGCCGCCGACGGTCCCAGTGACTCCGGAAGGCCGCCCCTGGAGGCCATGAAGGACCCGACCTGACAGGAGAAGTCCTCCGTCTCGGGCTGCACTTCAGGCACCGGCACAGCATAGATCTCCCCCTCCCTCCGCGAGGAGCTGTCTCCACCCGGGGAGGCGAGACCCGCCAGCCCAGTCGCCCTCACCACCATCGAACCTGGAAGACTCCCCCGGCAGGCCGGGGAACCTCCGACCTGGCACGAGAAGTCCGCTGTCTCCGGTTGTACAGTTGGCACTGGAACAGAGTAAACATTAGATATTTCCTCCTCTTGCTCACCATCCAAAGAGGACAGTGACTCTTGTAATTTCCTCCACCTTCCCGCATCTCTCAATGTTTTGCTTGGCGACTTCCTACGAGTGACCTTATAGCGTGTCGCCATAATCGGTCCTCTGGATTAGTCGCTGGAGAAGTAACTTGTAAGTCAAACACTCCTTACCAGGAGTGTTACATGTTCGCTTTCGATATCTGCATGGGATACAAAGTGGAGTATCTTTTGTGCAATTCTTTTTGTCATGGGTGTCACACCCGCAGTTGCCACACACGGGCTTCAAAAAGTTACAATATTTAGCAACATGGCCGTAGTCTTGGCACTTAGAGCACTTTGCTAAGGCCGTATAATCTTTCACTGAAATTGCATTGTAACCAATGTATAGCCTATTTGTCACTATTATCTGCTTTCTCAGTACAGGTGCAACCTCAATTGCGTAGTGTACCGTATTTCGGTCACGAGGACCTGCTTTAAAACGTATTTTTAACTGCTCGTTAAACTCCTCACGAGTCATTTTTTCCTCAAAATTCTGTGCGTATAAACAATCTGTTACATCGTCCTGAGACATGTACGACGGTACGTCGTACATCATCATTAGGGGGCGACGTTTGCGTGGTTTCTCACATATAAATGAGTCTTTTAGTTTCTGGTTGTTCATTATTTTGTCGCTATCCTCAGTTGAGGCCACTTCTACAATTAGTACATTTTTTGTTGTTCTTATATTGTTAATTTTGATCTTGTCTACACGCGGGTTTATGCTCTGTTCAAATTTTTCTTTGGCCTTTTTAACATCCTCACCCTTTTTTGGTTTTATGAAAAGAGTTGGGACTGATTTTTCCACGTTTTGTTTTATAGTCTCCTGGACTGTTCTTTTAATTGCCGGTGCTGCCGCTAACGCAGCTGCATAAGTCTTTTGTGGTCTTTGTTGCTCTTTGCGCAGGCGTTCATTTTCCGCCTTTACCTCTGCGTACTGACCCTCTAGTTTGGCATGAGCCAGGGCCCAGTTCGCAATGTCTTCTTTAATCACCCTGATTTGATCAGCAGTGATCTTTCCATGCTTAACACTTCGGTCAAGCAACCTTAAAAAGCGTGCATGTCGTTCCATCACAGTCTGCTCAGCATTCAAATCGATAGGAGCTTCCTGCTCCGAAAGCGCCGTTTCACCCTCTGTTTGCTCAGCCATGATTAGAGAGTGAAAAAAGAAAGTGGGGCCCGTCTGTTTCCCCCGACCGGCACCTCTGGCATGGGGGGGGGCTATTGTGCAGCTCGCTCACCAGTCCCGCCCCTTGACCAAGAGCATTTTGAGCTGCTGGGTTTAGCGAGCCGTTTCCAGCTCACTAGTCCCCTTCCACGACCGCATCACTGAGGATTTCACCCGTCCCTCCCCGGCAAATGCCCACCGCATTCCGGAGAGGCGGATTCACCTCTCGGCCTTCGCCCCCTACTAGGCCGAGTTTCCACCTTACGGCCAGGGACCCAGTCCTACCCAGGTGCTGGGTCGGTCCCCCAGACGTTCGGGGGTCTGGCCCCATCTAACCTAGCCAGGGACATGTCACCACGCCCTGGCTTGGCGGAACATGTCCGGGACTTCCCGTTCACGGCGATGAGCCTTTGCCGGCTCAGGCCGCGATCCCTCCCCAGCAAATGCGGCC
>NW_026046369.1:162500-170000 GCF_023864275.1 Schistocerca cancellata
GTTCTGCTTACCAAAAGTGGCCCACTTGGCACTCCGATCCGAGTCGTTTGCTCGCGGCTTCAGCATATCAAGCAAGCCGGAGATCTCACCCATTTAAAGTTTGAGAATAGGTTGAGGTCGTTTCGGCCCCAAGGCCTCTAATCATTCGCTTTACCGGATGAGACTCGTACGAGCACCAGCTATCCTGAGGGAAACTTCGGAGGGAACCAGCTACTAGATGGTTCGATTAGTCTTTCGCCCCTATACCCAGCTCCGACGATCGATTTGCACGTCAGAATCGCTACGGACCTCCATCAGGGTTTCCCCTGACTTCGTCCTGGCCAGGCATAGTTCACCATCTTTCGGGTCCCAACGTGTACGCTCTAGGTGCGCCTCACCTCGCAATGAGGACGAGACGCCCCGGGAGTGCGGAGGCCGCCGCCCCGTGAAGGGCGGGGAAGCCCCATCCTCCCTCGGCCCGCGCAAGGCGAGACCTTCACTTTCATTACGCCTTTAGGTTTCGTACAGCCCAATGACTCGCGCACATGTTAGACTCCTTGGTCCGTGTTTCAAGACGGGTCGTGAAATTGTCCAAAGCTGAAGCGCCGCTGACGGGAGCGATTATTCCGCCCGAGAGCATCCCGAGCCAACAGCGGCGCGGGTCCGGGGCCGGGCCAGGTAGGTCCGTCATCCGGGAAGAACCGCGCGCGCTTGCCGGGAGCCCGAGCGCCCAAAGGGGCGAATCGACTCCTCCAGATATACCGCCGAGCAGCCAGCCAGGACACCGGGGCTCTGCCCAACAGACGCGAACCGAGGCCCGCGGAAGGACAGGCTGCGCACCCGGGCCGTAGGCCGGCACCCAGCGGGTCGCGACGTCCTACTAGGGGAGAAGTGCGGCCCACCGCACACCGGAACGGCCCCACCCCGCGGCGAGTGGAAAGGCAACCGGACACGACCCCGCCGCGGATTGCTCCGCGCGGGCGGCCGGCCCCATCTGCCGAGGGCGGGAGCCAGTGGCCGGATGGGCGTGAATCTCACCCGTTCGACCTTTCGGACTTCTCACGTTTACCCCAGAACGGTTTCACGTACTTTTGAACTCTCTCTTCAAAGTTCTTTTCAACTTTCCCTCACGGTACTTGTTCGCTATCGGTCTCGTGGTCATATTTAGTCTCAGATGGAGTTTACCACCCACTTGGAGCTGCACTCTCAAGCAACCCGACTCGAAGGAGAGGTCCCGCCGACGCTCGCACCGGCCGCTACGGGCCTGGCACCCTCTACGGGCCGTGGCCTCATTCAAGTTGGACTTGGGCTCGGCGCGAGGCGTCGGGGTAGTGGACCCTCCCAAACACCACATGCCACGACAGGCGGCAGCCTGCGGGGTTCGGTGCTGGACTCTTCCCTGTTCGCTCGCCGCTACTGGGGGAATCCTTGTTAGTTTCTTTTCCTCCGCTTAGTAATATGCTTAAATTCAGCGGGTAGTCTCGCCTGCTCTGAGGTCGTTGTACGAGGTGTCGCACGCCACACCGCCAGCCGGCTGTGCACGCTACCGAGAAAGTACCGGTATGCGAACCGCCAGGCGACGGGCGCGCATCGCACGTTTGAGGAGACGCGGCCGGCCCCACAGGCGGCCACGACACTCCCAGGTCTCCGAAGCGGGACAAACGCCGCGCGCTTCAGTATACGTAGCCGACCCTCAGCCAGACGTGGCCCGGGAACGGAATCCATGGACCGCAATGTGCGTTCGAAACGTCGATGTTCATGTGTCCTGCAGTTCACATGTCGACGCGCAATTTGCTGCGTTCTTCATCGACCCACGAGCCGAGTGATCCACCGTCCTGGGTGATCTTTTTCATTTAGTTTCCACTGTCTCTTTCAAGACAGTTGCATAGGCGGGACTGAGGCGTTTGACGGCCCCTGTTCCAGCATTCCTGTGTCCAACGGCCTCACGGCCGATGGGCGTCGTACGGCTCCACACCGGAGCGGACAGGCACTCGGGCGAAAGTCATTCAAAACCGGCGCGAGGCGCCAGGTGCCGCAGGCCAGCCGCTCCAGAGCTTCAGCGCTCGTACCACACAACATTTCCGTTAGTTTTGAGAGGCACGCGTGGTTCCGCACGCGGCGCACGGCTGCTGCCGTACAGGTAGCGTGTTGCGCGACACGACACGCACATCGAAAGACATGCAGTCTAGTCGGTAATGATCCTTCCGCAGGTTCACCTACGGAAACCTTGTTACGACTTTTACTTCCTCTAAATGATCAAGTTTGGTCATCTTTCCGGTAGCATCGGCAACGACAGAGTCGATGCCGCGTACCAGTCCGAAGACCTCACTAAATCATTCAATCGGTAGTAGCGACGGGCGGTGTGTACAAAGGGCAGGGACGTAATCAACGCGAGCTTATGACTCGCGCTTACTGGGAATTCCTCGTTCATGGGGAACAATTGCAAGCCCCAATCCCTAGCACGAAGGAGGTTCAGCGGGTTACCCCGACCTTTCGGCCTAGGAAGACACGCTGATTCCTTCAGTGTAGCGCGCGTGCGGCCCAGAACATCTAAGGGCATCACAGACCTGTTATTGCTCAATCTCGTGCGGCTAGAAGCCGCCTGTCCCTCTAAGAAGAAAAGTAATCGCTGACAGCACGAAGGATGTCACGCGACTAGTTAGCAGGCTAGAGTCTCGTTCGTTATCGGAATTAACCAGACAAATCGCTCCACCAACTAAGAACGGCCATGCACCACCACCCACCGAATCAAGAAAGAGCTATCAATCTGTCAATCCTTCCGGTGTCCGGGCCTGGTGAGGTTTCCCGTGTTGAGTCAAATTAAGCCGCAGGCTCCACTCCTGGTGGTGCCCTTCCGTCAATTCCTTTAAGTTTCAGCTTTGCAACCATACTTCCCCCGGAACCCAAAAGCTTTGGTTTCCCGGAGGCTGCCCGCCGAGTCATCGGAGGAACTGCGGCGGATCGCTGGCTGGCATCGTTTATGGTTAGAACTAGGGCGGTATCTGATCGCCTTCGAACCTCTAACTTTCGTTCTTGATTAATGAAAACATACTTGGCAAATGCTTTCGCTTCTGTTCGTCTTGCGACGATCCAAGAATTTCACCTCTAACGTCGCAATACGAATGCCCCCGCCTGTCCCTATTAATCATTACCTCGGGTTCCGAAAACCAACAAAATAGAACCGAGGTCCTATTCCATTATTCCATGCACACAGTATTCAGGCGGGCTTGCCTGCTTTAAGCACTCTAATTTGTTCAAAGTAAACGTGCCGGCCCACCCAGACACTCAATAAAGAGCACCTTGGTAGGATTTCAACGGGGTCCGCCTCGGGACGCACGAACACGCACGAGGCGGTCGCACGCCTTCGGCTCGCCCCACCGGCAGGACGTCCCACGATACATGCCAGTTAAACACCGACGGGCGGTGAACCAACAGCGTGGGACACAAATCCAACTACGAGCTTTTTAACCGCAACAACTTTAATATACGCTATTGGAGCTGGAATTACCGCGGCTGCTGGCACCAGACTTGCCCTCCAATAGATACTCGTTAAAGGATTTAAAGTGTACTCATTCCGATTACGGGGCCTCGGATGAGTCCCGTATCGTTATTTTTCGTCACTACCTCCCCGTGCCGGGAGTGGGTAATTTGCGCGCCTGCTGCCTTCCTTGGATGTGGTAGCCGTTTCTCAGGCTCCCTCTCCGGAATCGAACCCTGATTCCCCGTTACCCGTTACAACCATGGTAGGCGCAGAACCTACCATCGACAGTTGATAAGGCAGACATTTGAAAGATGCGTCGCCGGTACGAGGACCGTGCGATCAGCCCAAAGTTATTCAGAGTCACCAAGGCAAACGGACCGGACGAGCCGACCGATTGGTTTTGATCTAATAAAAGCGTCCCTTCCATCTCTGGTCGGGACTCTGTTTGCATGTATTAGCTCTAGAATTACCACAGTTATCCAAGTAACGTGGGTACGATCTAAGGAACCATAACTGATTTAATGAGCCATTCGCGGTTTCACCTTAATGCGGCTTGTACTGAGACATGCATGGCTTAATCTTTGAGACAAGCATATGACTACTGGCAGGATCAACCAGGGAGCTGCGTCAACTAGAGCTGAGCAGCCGGCCGCCCGGGAGTGTGTCCCGGGGGCCCGCGCGCGAACACGCAAGCGTCCGCTCAATTATTCTGCAAACAGGAGGAGGCTGGGCTCCCCTGCACAATACACCTCGAAACCCTCTCAGGTCCCGGCGGCGCGCAGCGCCGTCCTAAGTACTTGGTCGGGTTCGAGAGAGGCGCAATCGCCCGGAGTTAGGCGAGTAGACGCTTTAGGTGCGACCACCCGTGCTCCCAACTGAGCTTGCCGCTGCCGACAGAGGCCCGGGAGCGTGCTGTCGTGGCATTGCCGGCGGGAGACAACACGCGCCACCTACGGTGACCGGCAGCTCCAACGCCAGCGCCACAGAAGGGCAAAGGCCCCACGTGGGTGCCGAAGCGAACTCTCCCAGCACAGCGCACGTGCCAACACGTCCGCACAACTGCGATACAAACCACCAGCGAGAACCGCTGGGGCGACCGAGCAGCAGACGGCGTCGCGGCGCCGAGTGCCGGGCGGCGGCGCATCCTCAACGCACACAGTCCTCAATCGGACCAGCACACTGCAGATGTCCACCGCGCTTCGCACCGGGTCCGCGAGGACCCACTTTGGCTGCACGGCGCCGCGCGCAGGGTGCCCCGGCGCGCAGCTGCGCCGCCTGCCGCGTCCGTCGGCCGGCGCGCCTGCCACTGGGCGCCCCCACCAGCCGGCTGTAGCGCGTGCGCCCACGCACCGCGCGGCCAGCACGCCGGGCGGCCCCCCCTCACCGGCCGGGGACAGTCCCACCCACCCACAGCCGCGTATCGCTTCACACCCAGATTCACATTCACGTTCGTTGGTATGGTGGGGACCGCTTCGTAGCTGTACCGATCGTTGCCCTCACAGATGTACCTCCAGCAAGATCAACCGCACCACAACGGGTTACCAGTTGTTCATTTGCGTAACGTCACCAGTAAACGTACACGTCCATCCCCGTTTGCAAAGTCAACTATTATTGCATGCCTGCCTGTCAGGTGTCAAGACACACTACATTCGCTCACATCCACGCAACAAAATGTGCCCGACTAGAGGGCACGTGGAAGGTGCCCCCGTACATATGCGATCTCCATTGCGCGACCAACTGTCAACCGGCCTCTGTAGCATGTCGCAGATGTGGAACGCGGGGCACCGTGCTATCACATTGTGTGAGAAGAGACTACTACGTCTGCATACACGCGCCACTACATGAACAGACGGCTCATGCTGATCGCCATCCACTGCGTCCATTACTCCCACACGTCTCTATGGCGTACCACACTGCAATGCAGCTGTTATGGGGAGATGACACATAGCTGTGTACACAACATTCTGAGCCGGTTGCGGTTGGACAACAATACATTAATGTAACGTGTCATATGCCAATTACAGAGCAGGGTAAGGCACAACGTGGGTTAGGTTAAGGCACAACGTGGGTTAGGTTAAGGCACAACGTGGGTTAGGTTAAGGCACAACGTGGGTTAGGTTAAGGCACAACGTGGGTTAGGTTAAGCCACAACGTGGGTTAGGTTAAGCCACAACGTGGGTTAGGTTAAGGCACAACGTGGGTTAGGTTAAGGCACAACGTGGGTTAGGTTAAGGCACAACGTGGGTTAGGTTAAGGCACAACGTGGGTTAGGTTAAGGCACAACGTGGGTTAGGTTAAGCCACAACGTGGGTTAGGTTAAGCCACAACGTGGGTTAGGTTAAGCCACAACGTGGGTTAGGTTAAGCCACAACGTGGGTTAGGTTAAGCCACAACGTGGGTTAGGTTAAGCCACAACGTGGGTTAGGTTAAGCCACAACGTGGGTTAGGTTAAGCCACAACGTGGGTTAGGTTAAGCCACAACGTGGGTTAGGTTAAGCCACAACGTGGGTTAGGTTAAGCCACAACGTGGGTTAGGTTAAGCCACAACGTGGGTTAGGTTAAGCCACAACGTGGGTTAGGTTAAGCCACAACGTGGGTTAGGTTAAGCCACAACGTGGGTTAGGTTAAGCCACAACGTGGGTTAGGTTAAGCCACAACGTGGGTTAGGTTAAGCCACAACGTGGGTTAGGTTAAGCCACAACGTGGGTTAGGTTAAGCCACAACGTGGGTTAGGTTAAGCCACAACGTGGGTTAGGTTAAGGCACAACGTGGGTTAGGTTAAGGCACAACGTGGGTTAGGTTAAGGCACAACGTGGGTTAGGTTAAGGCACAACATGGGGGTAGATTGCGGTAGGCAAGCAACGTGGGTTAGGTTAAGGCACAAACGTGGGTTAGGTTAAGGCACAACATGGGGGTGAGTAGATTGCGGTACAAAATTGCGTTAGCATTGCGGTGCAAATTGCGTTACATTGCGGTGCAAATTGCGTTACATTGCGGTGCAAATTGCGTTACATTGCGGTGCAAATTGAGTTACATTGCGGTGCAAATTGAGTTACATTGCGGTGCAAATTGAGTTACATTGCGGTGCAAATTGAGTTACATTGCGGTGCAAATTGAGTTACATTGCGGTGCAAATTGAGGTAGGTTAAGGTGCAACACAGGTTAGGTTAAGGTGACATAGGTTAGGTTAAGGTGACATAGGTTAGGTTAAGGTGACATAGGTTAGGTTAAGGTGACATAGGTTAGGTTAAGGTGACATAGGTTAGGTTAAGGTGACATAGGTTAGGTTAAGGTGACATAGGTTAGGTTAAGGTGACATAGGTTAGGTTAAGGTGACATAGGTTAGGTTAAGGTGACATAGGTTAGGTTAAGGTGACATAGGTTAGGTTAAGGTACAAACTGGGTTGTGTTATGGTACACATTGCGTTGTAGTACAGTACACGTTAGGTTTGGGTACGGTACACAATGTGGTATGGGATGGCGTGTTGTGGGGGGGGGGGGGGGGTGAGGTTCGTTGATATCGACCGTAGGACGTGGATGCCCGAGGCAGCGTCAGTGTGTCAAAGGAGTTATGTCACGTCGGGATGCGCTTTCCGCCAGTGAGAGGGGGGGGCGAGCCGTGTCTGTGGTTGCGGCAGACCTGTGTGTTTCATTCCTGCCAGTGTGTTTGTGCTGTAAGACGAGGCAGTGTGGTGATGTTGGGTGCACCCCTGTGTAGGACATGTGTGGGTGTTGGTGGCTTATCTGAGCAATTGTGGTTGTCGGACGAGTGGGATATTCTGTTTTATGATTGGACCTCCTGGCCTGGTTATCATAGTCTGGTTGGTGTACTGTGGCGGATAGGATGCACCGGACGTTGGTCCATGCCGGTGCTTAATTATTGTATCTGTGTTTGTTACAGGCAGAGAGTAGTGTGTGATAGAGTGTGTGGGTGATAGAGTGTGCGGGTGACGTGTGGTTCGTTTTGTTTGCACAGACGTTCAGCATGTATAGGGGCATTTGCGTATTTGATCTATCTATGTGGGCCTGCATAGTTTACT
>NW_026046369.1:175000-182500 GCF_023864275.1 Schistocerca cancellata
TGGTCCGTGTTTCAAGACGGGTCGTGAAATTGTCCAAAGCTGAAGCGCCGCTGACGGGAGCGATTATTCCGCCCGAGAGCATCCCGAGCCCGCCCGAGAGCATCCCGAGCCAACAGCGGCGCGGGTCCGGGGCCGGGCCAGGTAGGTCCGTCATCCGGGAAGAACCGCGCGCGCTTGCCGGGAGCCCGAGCGCCCAAAGGGGCGAATCGACTCCTCCAGATATACCGCCGAGCAGCCAGCCAGGACACCGGGGCTCTGCCCAACAGACGCGAACCGAGGCCCGCGGAAGGACAGGCTGCGCACCCGGGCCGTAGGCCGGCACCCAGCGGGTCGCGACGTCCTACTAGGGGAGAAGTGCGGCCCACCGCACACCGGAACGGCCCCACCCCGCGGCGAGTGGAAAGGCAACCGGACACGACCCCGCCGCGGATTGCTCCGCGCGGGCGGCCGGCCCCATCTGCCGAGGGCGGGAGCCAGTGGCCGGATGGGCGTGAATCTCACCCGTTCGACCTTTCGGACTTCTCACGTTTACCCCAGAACGGTTTCACGTACTTTTTGAACTCTCTCTTCAAAGTTCTTTTCAACTTTCCCTCACGGTACTTGTTCGCTATCGGTCTCGTGGTCATATTTAGTCTCAGATGGAGTTTACCACCCACTTGGAGCTGCACCTCTCAAGCAACCCGACTCGAAGGAGAGGTCCCGCCGACGCTCGCACCGGCCGCTACGGGCCTGGCACCCTCTACGGGCCGTGGCCTCATTCAAGTTGGACTTGGGCTCGGCGCGAGGCGTCGGGGTAGTGGACCCTCCAAACACCACATGCCACGACAGGCGGCAGCCTGCGGGGTTCGGTGCTGGACTCTTCCCTGTTCGCTCGCCGCTACTGGGGGAATCCTTGTTAGTTTCTTTTCCTCCGCTTAGTAATATGCTTAAATTCAGCGGGTAGTCTCGCCTGCTCTGAGGTCGTTGTACGAGGTGTCGCACGCCACACCGCCAGCCGGCTGTGCACGCTACCGAGAAAGTACCGGTATGCGAACCGCCAGGCGACGGGCGCGCATCGCACGTTTGAGGAGACGCGGCCGGCCCCACAGGCGGCCACGACACTCCCAGGTCTCCGAAGCGGGACAAACGCCGCGCGCTTCAGTATACGTAGCCGACCCTCAGCCAGACGTGGCCCGGGAACGGAATCCATGGACCGCAATGTGCGTTCGAAACGTCGATGTTCATGTGTCCTGCAGTTCACATGTCGACGCGCAATTTGCTGCGTTCTTCATCGACCCACGAGCCGAGTGATCCACCGTCCTGGGTGATCTTTTTCATTTAGTTTCCACTGTCTCTTTCAAGACAGTTGCATAGGCGGGACTGAGGCGTTTGACGGCCCCTGTTCCAGCATTCCTGTGTCCAACGGCCTCACGGCCGATGGGCGTCGTACGGCTCCACACCGGAGCGGACAGGCACTCGGGCGAAAGTCATTCAAACCGGCGCGAGGCGCCAGGTGCCGCAGGCCAGCCGCTCCAGAGCTTCAGCGCTCGTACCACACAACATTTCCGTTAGTTTTGAGAGGCACGCGTGGTTCCGCACGCGGCGCACGGCTGCTGCCGTACAGGTAGCGTGTTGCGCGACACGACACGCACATCGAAAGACATGCAGTCTAGTCGGTAATGATCCTTCCGCAGGTTCACCTACGGAAACCTTGTTACGACTTTTACTTCCTCTAAATGATCAAGTTTGGTCATCTTTTCCGGTAGCATCGGCAACGACAGAGTCGATGCCGCGTACCAGTCCGAAGACCTCACTAAATCATTCAATCGGTAGTAGCGACGGGCGGTGTGTACAAAGGGCAGGGACGTAATCAACGCGAGCTTATGACTCGCGCTTACTGGGAATTCCTCGTTCATGGGGAACAATTGCAAGCCCCAATCCCTAGCACGAAGGAGGTTCAGCGGGTTACCCCGACCTTCGGCCTAGGAAGACACGCTGATTCCTTCAGTGTAGCGCGCGTGCGGCCCAGAACATCTAAGGGCATCACAGACCTGTTATTGCTCAATCTCGTGCGGCTAGAAGCCGCCTGTCCCTCTAAGAAGAAAAGTAATCGCTGACAGCACGAAGGATGTCACGCGACTAGTTAGCAGGCTAGAGTCTCGTTCGTTATCGGAATTAACCAGACAAATCGCTCCACCAACTAAGAACGGCCATGCACCACCACCCCACCGAATCAAGAAGAGCTATCAATCTGTCAATCCTTCCGGTGTCCGGGCCTGGTGAGGTTTCCCGTGTTGAGTCAAATTAAGCCGCAGGCTCCACTCCTGGTGGTGCCCTTCCGTCAATTCCTTTAAGTTTCAGCTTTGCAACCATACTTCCCCCGGAACCCAAAAGCTTTGGTTTCCCGGAGGCTGCCCGCCGAGTCATCGGAGGAACTGCGGCGGATCGCTGGCTGGCATCGTTTATGGTTAGAACTAGGGCGGTATCTGATCGCCTTCGAACCTCTAACTTTCGTTCTTGATTAATGAAAACATACTTGGCAAATGCTTTCGCTTCTGTTCGTCTTGCGACGATCCAAGAATTTCACCTCTAACGTCGCAATACGAATGCCCCCGCCTGTCCCTATTAATCATTACCTCGGGTTCCGAAAACCAACAAAATAGAACCGAGGTCCTATTCCATTATTCCATGCACACAGTATTCAGGCGGGCTTGCCTGCTTTAAGCACTCTAATTTGTTCAAAGTAAACGTGCCGGCCCACCCAGACACTCAATAAAGAGCACCTTGGTAGGATTTCAACGGGGTCCGCCTCGGGACGCACGAACACGCACGAGGCGGTCGCACGCCTTCGGCTCGCCCCACCGGCAGGACGTCCCACGATACATGCCAGTTAAACACCGACGGGCGGTGAACCAACAGCGTGGGACACAAATCCAACTACGAGCTTTTTAACCGCAACAACTTTAATATACGCTATTGGAGCTGGAATTACCGCGGCTGCTGGCACCAGACTTGCCCTCCAATAGATACTCGTTAAAGGATTTAAAGTGTACTCATTCCGATTACGGGGCCTCGGATGAGTCCCGTATCGTTATTTTTCGTCACTACCTCCCCGTGCCGGGAGTGGGTAATTTGCGCGCCTGCTGCCTTCCTTGGATGTGGTAGCCGTTTCTCAGGCTCCCTCTCCGGAATCGAACCCTGATTCCCCGTTACCCGTTACAACCATGGTAGGCGCAGAACCTACCATCGACAGTTGATAAGGCAGACATTTGAAAGATGCGTCGCCGGTACGAGGACCGTGCGATCAGCCCAAAGTTATTCAGAGTCACCAAGGCAAACGGACCGGACGAGCCGACCGATTGGTTTTGATCTAATAAAAGCGTCCCTTCCATCTCTGGTCGGGACTCTGTTTGCATGTATTAGCTCTAGAATTACCACAGTTATCCAAGTAACGTGGGTACGATCTAAGGAACCATAACTGATTTAATGAGCCATTCGCGGTTTCACCTTAATGCGGCTTGTACTGAGACATGCATGGCTTAATCTTTGAGACAAGCATATGACTACTGGCAGGATCAACCAGGGAGCTGCGTCAACTAGAGCTGAGCAGCCGGCCGCCCGGGAGTGTGTCCCGGGGGCCCGCGCGAACACGCAAGCGTCCGCTCAATTATTCTGCAAACAGGAGGAGGCTGGGCTCCCCTGCACAATACACCTCGAAACCCTCTCAGGTCCCGGCGGCGCGCAGCGCCGTCCTAAGTACTTGGTCGGGTTCGAGAGAGGCGCAATCGCCCGGAGTTAGGCGAGTAGACGCTTTAGGTGCGACCACCCGTGCTCCCAACTGAGCTTGCCGCTGCCGACAGAGGCCCGGGAGCGTGCTGTCGTGGCATTGCCGGCGGGAGACAACACGCGCCACCTACGGTGACCGGCAGCTCCAACGCCAGCGCCACAGAAGGGCAAAGGCCCCACGTGGGTGCCGAAGCGAACTCTCCCAGCACAGCGCACGTGCCAACACGTCCGCACAACTGCGATACAAACCACCAGCGAGAACCGCTGGGGCGACCGAGCAGCAGACGGCGTCGCGGCGCCGAGTGCCGGGCGGCGGCGCATCCTCAACGCACACAGTCCTCAATCGGACCAGCACACTGCAGATGTCCACCGCGCTTCGCACCGGGTCCGCGAGGACCCACTTTGGCTGCACGGCGCCGCGCGCAGGGTGCCCCGGCGCGCAGCTGCGCCGCCTGCCGCGTCCGGTCGGCCGGCGCGCCTGCCACTGGGCGCCCCACCAGCCGGCTGTAGCGCGTGCGCCCACGCACCGCGCGGCCAGCACGCCGGGCGGCCCCCCCTCACCGGCCGGGGACAGTCCCACCCACCCACAGCCGCGTATCGCTTCACACCCAGATTCACATTCACGTTCGTTGGTATGGTGGGGACCGCTTCGTAGCTGTACCGATCGTTGCCCTCACAGATGTACCTCCAGCAAGATCAACCGCACCACAACGGGTTACCAGTTGTTCATTTGCGTAACGTCACCAGTAAACGTACACGTCCATCCCCGTTTGCAAAGTCAACTATTATTGCATGCCTGCCTGTCAGGTGTCAAGACACACTACATTCGCTCACATCCACGCAACAAAATGTGCCCGACTAGAGGGCACGTGGAAGGTTGCCCCCGTACATATGCGATCTCCATTGCGGCGACCAACTGTCAACCGGCCTCTGTAGCATGTCGCAGATGTGGAACGCGGGGCACCGTGCTATCACATTGTGTGAGAAGAGACTACTACGTCTGCATACACGCGCCACTACATGAACAGACGGCTCATGCTGATCGCCATCCACTGCGTCCATTACTCCCACACGTCTCTATGGCGTACCACACTGCAATGCAGCTGTTATGGGGAGATGACACATAGCTGTGTACACAACATTCTGAGCCGGTTGCGGTTGGACAACAATACATTAATGTAACGTGTCATATGCCAATTACAGAGCAGGGTAAGGCACAACGTGGGTTAGGTTAAGGCACAACGTGGGTTAGGTTAAGGCACAACGTGGGTTAGGTTAAGGCACAACGTGGGTTAGGTTAAGGCACAACGTGGGTTAGGTTAAGGCACAACGTGGGTTAGGTTAAGGCACAACGTGGGTTAGGTTAAGGCACAACGTGGGTTAGGTTAAGGCACAACGTGGGTTAGGTTAAGGCACAACGTGGGTTAGGTTAAGCCACAACGTGGGTTAGGTTAAGCCACAACGTGGGTTAGGTTAAGCCACAACGTGGGTTAGGTTAAGCCACAACGTGGGTTAGGTTAAGCCACAACGTGGGTTAGGTTAAGCCACAACGTGGGTTAGGTTAAGCCACAACGTGGGTTAGGTTAAGGCACAACGTGGGTTAGGTTAAGGCACAACGTGGGTTAGGTTAAGGCACAACGTGGGTTAGGTTAAGGCACACAACGTGGGTTAGGTTAAGGCACAACGTGGGTTAGGTTAAGCCACAACGTGGGTTAGGTTAAGCCACAACGTGGGTTAGGTTAAGCCACAACGTGGGTTAGGTTAAGCCACAACGTGGGTTAGGTTTAAGCCACAACGTGGGTTAGGTTAAGCCACAACGTGGGTTAGGTTAAGCCACAACGTGGGTTAGGTTAAGCCACAACGTGGGTTAGGGTTAAGCCACAACGTGGGTTAGGTTAAGCCACAACGTGGGTTAGGTTAAGCCACAACGTGGGTTAGGTTAAGCCACAACGTGGGTTAGGTTAAGCCACAACGTGGGTTAGGTTAAGCCACAACGTGGGTTAGGTTAAGCCACAACGTGGGTTAGGTTAAGCCACAACGTGGGTTAGGTTAAGCCACAACGTGGGTTAGGTTAAGCCACAACGTGGGTTAGGTTAAGGCACAACGTGGGTTAGGTTAAGGCACAACGTGGGTTAGGTTAAGGCACAACATGGGGGTAGATTGCGGTACAAATTGCGTTACATTGCGGTGCAAATTGCGTTACATTGCGGTGCAAATTGCGTTACATTGCGGTGCAAATTGCGTTACATTGCGGTGCAAATTGCGTTACATTGCGGTGCAAATTGAGTTACATTGCGGTGCAAATTGAGTTACATTGCGTGTGCAAATTGAGTTACATTGCGGTGCAAATTGAGTTACATTGCGGTGCAAATTGAGTTACATTGCGGTGCAAATTGAGTTACATTGCGGTGCAAATTGAGGTAGGTTAAGGTGCAACACAGGTTAGGTTAAGGTGACATAGGTTAGGTTAAGGTGACATAGGTTAGGTTAAGGTGACATAGGTTAGGTTAAGGTGACATAGGTTAGGTTAAGGTGACATAGGTTAGGTTAAGGTGACATAGTTAGGTTAAGGTGACATAGGTTAGGTTAAGGTGACATAGGTTAGGTTAAGGTGACATAGGTTAGGTTAAGGTGACATAGGTTAGGTTAAGGTGACATAGGTTAGGTTAAGGTACAAACTGGGTTGTGTTATGGTACACATTGCGTTGTAGTACAGTACACGTTAGGTTTGGGTACGGTACACAATGTGGTATGGGATGGCGTGTTGTGGGGGGGGGGGGGGGGGGGGGTGAGGTTCGTTGATATCGACCGTAGGACGTGGATGCCCGAGGCAGCGTCAGTGTGTCAAAGGAGTTATGTCACGTCGGGATGCGCTTTCCGCCAGTGAGAGGGGGGGGCGAGCCGTGTCTGTGGTTGCGGCAGACCTGTGTGTTTCATTCCTGCCAGTGTGTTTGTGCTGTAAGACGAGGCAGTGTGGTGATGTTGGGTGCACCCCTGTGTAGGACATGTGTGGGTGTTGGTGGCTTATCTGAGCAATTGTGGTTGTCGGACGAGTGGGATATTCTGTTTTATGATTGGACCTCCTGGCCTGGTTATCATAGTCTGGTTGGTGTACTGTGGCGGATAGATGCACCGGACGTTGGTCCATGCCGGTGCTTAATTATTGTATCTGTGTTTGTTACAGGCAGAGAGTAGTGTGTGATAGAGTGTGTGGGTGATAGAGTGTGCGGGTGACGTGTGGTTCGTTTTGTTTGCACAGACGTTCAGCATGTATAGGGGCATTTGCGTATTTGATCTATCTATGTGGGCCTGCATAGTTTACTGAGCAGTGCTGCGAGGTGACTGAACTACGAGCGACGTACTCATTTACAGCGGAATGGTTGCCTTCTACCAAAGATGGAGTATCGACTCTACGACAGCGTTGGCACCGCAGGAAGCGGTGTCGTACAATGGCCCCCACACCGTCATCGTTGTGCGGGGTAGGGACCGTATATATTCTGCGAGGAGCCCTGTTTGCCACAGGGCGTGGGGTCTCGCGTCCTGCGGTTCAGTGCCCCCAGGGAAGCGCGCGGAGGTGGTGCTGCTGCTGCTGTAGCAAGCGAGCTACTTAGAGCATGTATAGGGACAGCGGGAATATGGCATATTGGATATAACTCTTCATGAAACGCAAGATATAGGGGTGGATTGCACGATAGGAGTGCGGGAAGAGTCCGCCATTCATCCGCTGGAGTTGCG
>NW_026046369.1:190000-196407 GCF_023864275.1 Schistocerca cancellata
AACAACTTTAATATACGCTATTGGAGCTGGAATTACCGCGGCTGCTGGCACCAGACTTGCCCTCCAATAGATACTCGTTAAAGGATTTAAAGTGTACTCATTCCGATTACGGGGCCTCGGATGAGTCCCGTATCGTTATTTTTCGTCACTACCTCCCCGTGCCGGGAGTGGGTAATTTGCGCGCCTGCTGCCTTCCTTGGATGTGGTAGCCGTTTCTCAGGCTCCCTCTCCGGAATCGAACCCTGATTCCCCGTTACCCGTTACAACCATGGTAGGCGCAGAACCTACCATCGACAGTTGATAAGGCAGACATTTGAAAGATGCGTCGCCGGTACGAGGACCGTGCGATCAGCCCAAAGTTATTCAGAGTCACCAAGGCAAACGGACCGGACGAGCCGACCGATTGGTTTTGATCTAATAAAAGCGTCCCTTCCATCTCTGGTCGGGACTCTGTTTGCATGTATTAGCTCTAGAATTACCACAGTTATCCAAGTAACGTGGGTACGATCTAAGGAACCATAACTGATTTAATGAGCCATTCGCGGTTTCACCTTAATGCGGCTTGTACTGAGACATGCATGGCTTAATCTTTGAGACAAGCATATGACTACTGGCAGGATCAACCAGGGAGCTGCGTCAACTAGAGCTGAGCAGCCGGCCGCCCGGGAGTGTGTCCCGGGGGCCCGCGCGAACACGCAAGCGTCCGCTCAATTATTCTGCAAACAGGAGGAGGCTGGGCTCCCCTGCACAATACACCTCGAAACCCTCTCAGGTCCCGGCGGCGCGCAGCGCCGTCCTAAGTACTTGGTCGGGTTCGAGAGAGGCGCAATCGCCCGGAGTTAGGCGAGTAGACGCTTTAGGTGCGACCACCCGTGCTCCCAACTGAGCTTGCCGCTGCCGACAGAGGCCCGGGAGCGTGCTGTCGTGGCATTGCCGGCGGGAGACAACACGCGCCACCTACGGTGACCGGCAGCTCCAACGCCAGCGCCACAGAAGGGCAAAGGCCCCACGTGGGTGCCGAAGCGAACTCTCCCAGCACAGCGCACGTGCCAACACGTCCGCACAACTGCGATACAAACCACCAGCGAGAACCGCTGGGGCGACCGAGCAGCAGACGGCGTCGCGGCGCCGAGTGCCGGGCGGCGGCGCATCCTCAACGCACACAGTCCTCAATCGGACCAGCACACTGCAGATGTCCACCGCGCTTCGCACCGGGTCCGCGAGGACCCACTTTGGCTGCACGGCGCCGCGCGCAGGGTGCCCCGGCGCGCAGCTGCGCCGCCTGCCGCGTCCGTCGGCCGGCGCGCCTGCCACTGGGCGCCCCCCACCAGCCGGCTGTAGCGCGTGCGCCCACGCACCGCGCGGCCAGCACGCCGGGCGGCCCCCCCTCACCGGCCGGGGACAGTCCCACCCACCCACAGCCGCGTATCGCTTCACACCCAGATTCACATTCACGTTCGTTGGTATGGTGGGGACCGCTTCGTAGCTGTACCGATCGTTGCCCTCACAGATGTACCTCCAGCAAGATCAACCGCACCACAACGGGTTACCAGTTGTTCATTTGCGTAACGTCACCAGTAAACGTACACGTCCATCCCCGTTTGCAAAGTCAACTATTATTGCATGCCTGCCTGTCAGGTGTCAAGACACACTACATTCGCTCACATCCACGCAACAAAATGTGCCCGACTAGAGGGCACGTGGAAGGTGGCCCCCGTACATATGCGATCTCCATTGCGCGACCAACTGTCAACCCGGGCCTCTGTAGCATGTCGGCAGATGTGGAACGCGGGGACACCGTGCTATCACATTGTGTGAGAAGAGACTACTACGTCTGCATACACGCGCCACTACATGAACAGACGGCTCATGCTGATCGCCATCCACTGCGTCCATTACTCCCACACGTCTCTATGGCGTACCACACTGCAATGCAGCTGTTATGGGGAGATGACACATTAGCTGTGTACACAACATTCTGAGCCGGTTGCGGTTGGACAACAATACATTAATGTAACGTGTCATATGCCAATTACAGAGCAGGGTAAGGCACAACGTGGGTTAGGTTAAGGCACAACGTGGGTTAGGTTAAGGCACAACGTGGGTTAGGTTAAGGCACAACGTGGGTTAGGTTAAGGCACAACGTGGGTTAGGTTAAGGGCACAACGTGGGTTAGGTTAAGGCACAACGTGGGTTAGGTTAAGGCACAACGTGGGTTAGGTTAAGGCACAACGTGGGTTAGGTTAAGGCACAACGTGGGTTAGGTTAAGCCACAACGTGGGTTAGGTTAAGCCACAACGTGGGTTAGGTTAAGCCACAACGTGGGTTAGGTTAAGCCACAACGTGGGTTAGGTTAAGCCACAACGTGGGTTAGGTTAAGCCACAACGTGGGTTAGGTTAAGCCACAACGTGGGTTAGGTTAAGGCACAACGTGGGTTAGGGTTAGGCACAACGTGGGTTAGTTAAGGCCACAACGTGGGTTAGGTTAAGGCACAACGTGGGTTAGGTTAAGGCACAACGTGGGTTAGGTTAAGCCACAACGTGGGTTAGGTTAAGCCACAACGTGGGTTAGGTTAAGCCACACGTGGGTTAGGTTAAGCCACAACGTGGGTTAGGTTAAGCCACAACGTGGGTTAGGTTAAGCCACAACGTGGGTTAGGTTAAGCCACAACGTGGGTTAGGTTAAGCACAACGTGGGTTAGGTTAAGCCACAACGTGGGTTAGGTTAAGCCACAACGTGGGTTAGGTTAAGCCACAACGTGGGTTAGGTTAAGCCACAACGTGGGTTAGGTTAAGCCACAACGTGGGTTAGGTTAAGCCACAACGTGGGTTAGGTTAAGCCACAACGTGGGTTAGGTTAAGCCACAACGTGGGTTAGGTTAAGCCACAACGTGGGTTAGGTTAAGCCCACAACGTGGGTTAGGTTAAGGCACAACGTGGGTTAGGTTAAGGCACAACGTGGGTTAGGTTAAGGCACAACATGGGGGTAGATTGCGGTACAAATTGCGTTACATTGCGGTGCAAATTGCGTTACATTGCGGTGCAAATTGCGTTACATTGCGGTGCAAATTGCGTTACATTGCGGTTGCAAATTGCGTTACATTGCGGTGCAAATTGAGTTACATTGCGGTGCAAATTGAGTTACATTGCGGTGCAAATTGAGTTACATTGCGGTGCAAATTGAGTTACATTGCGGTGCAAATTGAGTTACATTGCGGTGGCAAATTGAGTTACATTGCGGTGCAAATTGAGGTAGGTTAAGGTGCAACACAGGTTAGGTTAAGGTGACATAGGTTAGGTTAAGGTGACATAGGTTAGGTTAAGGTGACATAGGTTAGGTTAAGGTGACATAGGTTAGGTTAAGGTTGACATAGGTTAGGTTAAGGTGACATAGGTTAGGTTAAGGTGACATAGGTTAGGTTAAGGTGACATAGGTTAGGTTAAGGTGACATAGGTTAGGTTAAGGTGACATAGGTTAGGTTAAGGTGACATAGGTTAGGTTAAGGTACAAACTGGGTTGTGTTATGGTACACATTGCGTTGTAGTACAGTACACGTTAGGTTTGGGTACGGTACACAATGTGGTATGGGATGGCGTGTTGTGGGGGGGGGGGGGGGGGTGAGGTTCGTTGATATCGACCGTAGGACGTGGATGCCCGAGGCAGCGTCAGTGTGTCAAAGGAGTTATGTCACGTCGGGATGCGCTTTCCGCCAGTGAGAGGGGGGGGCGAGCCGTGTCTGTGGTTGCGGCCAGACCTGTGTGTTTCATTCCTGCCAGTGTGTTTGTGCTGTAAGACGAGCAGTGTGGTGATGTTGGGTGCACCCCTGTGTAGGACATGTGTGGGTGTTGGTGGCTTATCTGAGCAATTGTGGTTGTCGGACGAGTGGGATATTCTGTTTTATGATTGGACCTCCTGGCCTGGTTATCATAGTCTGGTTGGTGTACTGTGGCGGATAGGATGCACCGGACGTTGGTCCATGCCGGTGCTTAATTATTGTATCTGTGTTTGTTACAGGCAGAGAGTAGTGTGTGATAGAGTGTGTGGGTGATAGAGTGTGCGGGTGACGTGTGGTTCGTTTTGTTTGCACAGGACGTTCAGCATGTATAGGGGCATTTGCGTATTTGATCTATCTATGTGGGCCTGCATAGTTTACTGAGCAGTGCTGCGAGGTGACTGAACTACGAGCGACGTACTCATTTACAGCGGAATGGTTGCCTTCTACAAAGATGGAGTATCGACTCTACGACAGCGTTGGCACCGCAGGAAGCGGTGTCGTACAATGGCCCCCACACCGTCATCGTTGTGCGGGGTAGGGACCGTATATATTCTGCGAGGAGCCCTGTTTGCCACAGGGCGTGGGGTCTCGCGTCCTGCGGTTCAGTGCCCCCAGGGAAGCGCGCGGAGGTGGTGCTGCTGCTGCTGTAGCAAGCGAGCTACTTAGAGCATGTATAGGGACAGCGGGAATATGGACATATTGGATATAACTCTTCATGAAACGCAAGATATAGGGGTGGATTGCACGATAGGAGTGCGGGAAGAGTCCGCCATTCATCCGCTGGAGTTGCGATTTGGGCGGTTGGAGTGGGGCACGTGCGGGTGCGGGTGGAGCGATTGTCGGTCGACGACTTCGTGCGGCGCAGGCACTGGCGTTGGGGCTCCTGTGGTGGACAGATGATGCAGGCTGTGTGGGTGGCGTCGAAAAATGGGCACTGTGGGACCTAGCGATGTTGTAGTCGGCGTGGGCGTCGCCTAGATGGCGGTATCGTCGGTGCAGCAGGTCATGTTGCGGGGGACCTGCAGATGGCGGTCTTTTTGTTTGTGGTGCGCTCGCCATGGTGGACGTAGTGTCGTCCGATTCGCGTAGATGGAGCTATTTGCATGTGGTTTCGTCACATTGTCATAGATGGCGGTGCCGTGTTTTGGAGGTAAGGTTGGCGTAGTTTCGTTGGATTCCTGTAGATGGAGGTGTCGTTTATGGGCCGGATGGCAATGTAGTTTGGTCACATCCCAAAGATGGCTGTGTTGTGCCTGTGGGCGGCATTGTCAACATCGTGCGGTATGGTCTGGGTATTGTGGACGTTGATGGCGTCGGGACCAGAGGGCGCGCGCGAACCGTTGACCACGCGTTATTCACGCAAGCACACTTCGTACTATTTTCCCACCCCTCCTATTACTCGTTGCAGATACATGGAAATAATAAACGCCCTCAACGAAATGATGTTCACCTCTGTTGCATCTGTCCACAGGGACAGAACAATTGACGACGTCACAAAACAACAATAATAATTCACAGAGTCACCCCTACAGACTTATCACCACACACACTAACCGCCCCGGGGACTTGCCAACGACACACCCTATCCCAAGTCTATTTTCTTGCGGAGCATCATGTCTTATTATATTTTATTTCCCATCCATAGTTTAGAGGTATTGTAGGTCACCGTACTGCGGTGGACGCTATGTTACCACACGGCGCTGGGGCCGGCGAAAAACTCACCGTCGCCTGCCGGGCACCGCGACCGCCGCACGGCACCCACCCGACGCTCCGACCGGTGGGCCGACACCGCCCGTCCGGCACCCATCTCACCGGCTGACAAAGCGCTACGCTGTAGCGCGGCGGACCACACCGCGCCCGGCCGCCGCCACCGCCGCCGCCGCCGCCTGCCCCGCGCGCACGGAGGGCGGCACCCATCGCAGCGCCCACGCCAGCGGCAAGGGGCCCGCAAACCGATACGCCTCAGTCCGCCGCACCCAACGCAGCGCCCTGGGTGCGGCGCGCCCGGCCGGACCGATACGCCCCGCGCTGCGAAGCACAAAGCAACAAATTACACGTGGCCCTGGCGCCCAGCGCGGGGGTCTCGTCTCGCGACAAGACGAATCCCCCCAAGCTAGGGCTGAGTCTCAACAGATCGCAGCGTGGCAACTGCTCTACCGAGTACAACACCCCGCCCGGTACCTAAGTCGTCTACAGACGATTCCGAGTCCCGACATCGAAATATAGACACCCATGGTCGACCGGTAGGAGCAGGGCGGCGCCGGGGAACAGATCCCAGACAGCGCCGCCCGAGTGCCCCGTCCGGCAAACAAGTTGGGCCCGTACGGCGCGGCGCCACGTGGGTCGACCGCGCCTAGTAAAGTCACGTATTTTCGAGCCTTTCGACCCTCGGGACTCCTTAGCGATATCGTTGCCACAATGGCTAGACGGGATTCGGCCTTAGAGGCGTTCAGGCTTAATCCCACGGATGGTAGCTTCGCACCACCGGCCGCTCGGCCGAGTGCGTGAACCAAATGTCCGAACCTGCGGTCCTCTCGTACTGAGCAGGATTACTATCCGCAACGACACAGTCATCAGTAGGGTAAAACTAACCTGTCTCACGACGGTCTAAACCCAGCTCACGTTCCCATA
>NW_026046370.1:5000-10000 GCF_023864275.1 Schistocerca cancellata
CAAAGTAAACGTGCCGCCCACCCAGACACTCAATAAAGAGCACCTTGGTAGGATTTCAACGGGGTCCGCCTCGGGACGCACGAACACGCACGAGGCGGTCGCACGCCTTCGGCTCGCCCCACCGGCAGGACGTCCCACGATACATGCCAGTTAAACACCGACGGGCGGTGAACCAACAGCGTGGGACACAAATCCAACTACGAGCTTTTTAACCGCAACAACTTTAATATACGCTATTGGAGCTGGAATTACCGCGGCTGCTGGCACCAGACTTGCCCTCCAATAGATACTCGTTAAAGGATTTAAAGTGTACTCATTCCGATTACGGGGCCTCGGATGAGTCCCGTATCGTTATTTTTCGTCACTACCTCCCGTGCCGGGAGTGGGTAATTTGCGCGCCTGCTGCCTTCCTTGGATGTGGTAGCCGTTTCTCAGGCTCCCTCTCCGGAATCGAACCCTGATTCCCCGTTACCCGTTACAACCATGGTAGGCGCAGAACCTACCATCGACAGTTGATAAGGCAGACATTTGAAAGATGCGTCGCCGGTACGAGGACCGTGCGATCAGCCCAAAGTTATTCAGAGTCACCAAGGCAAACGGACCGGACGAGCCGACCGATTGGTTTTGATCTAATAAAAGCGTCCCTTCCATCTCTGGTCGGGACTCTGTTTGCATGTATTAGCTCTAGAATTACCACAGTTATCCAAGTAACGTGGGTACGATCTAAGGAACCATAACTGATTTAATGAGCCATTCGCGGTTTCACCTTAATGCGGCTTGTACTGAGACATGCATGGCTTAATCTTTGAGACAAGCATATGACTACTGGCAGGATCAACCAGGGAGCTGCGTCAACTAGAGCTGAGCAGCCGGCCGCCCGGGAGTGTGTCCCGGGGGGCCCGCGCGAACACGCAAGCGTCCGCTCAATTATTCTGCAAACAGGAGGAGGCTGGGCTCCCCTGCACAATACACCTCGAAACCCTCTCAGGTCCCGGCGGCGCGCAGCGCCGTCCTAAGTACTTGGTCGGGTTCGAGAGAGGCGCAATCGCCCGGAGTTAGGCGAGTAGACGCTTTAGGTGCGACCACCCGTGCTCCCAACTGAGCTTGCCGCTGCCGACAGAGGCCCGGGAGCGTGCTGTCGTGGCATTGCCGGCGGGAGACAACACGCGCCACCTACGGTGACCGGCAGCTCCAACGCCAGCGCCACAGAAGGGCAAAGGCCCCACGTGGGTGCCGAAGCGAACTCTCCCAGCACAGCGCACGTGCCAACACGTCCGCACAACTGCGATACAAACCACCAGCGAGAACCGCTGGGGCGACCGAGCAGCAGACGGCGTCGCGGCGCCGAGTGCCGGGCGGCGGCGCATCCTCAACGCACACAGTCCTCAATCGGACCAGCACACTGCAGATGTCCACCGCGCTTCGCACCGGGTCCGCGAGGACCCACTTTGGCTGCACGGCGCCGCGCGCAGGGTGCCCCGGCGCGCAGCTGCGCCGCCTGCCGCGTCCGTCGGCCGGCGCGCCTGCCACTGGGCGCCCCCACCAGCCGGCTGTAGCGCGTGCGCCCACGCACCGCGCGGCCAGCACGCCGGGCGGCCCCCCCCTCACCGGCCGGGGACAGTCCCACCCACCCACAGCCGCGTATCGCTTCACACCCAGATTCACATTCACGTTCGTTGGTATGGTGGGGACCGCTTCGTAGCTGTACCGATCGTTGCCCTCACAGATGTACCTCCAGCAAGATCAACCGCACCACAACGGGTTACCAGTTGTTCATTTGCGTAACGTCACCAGTAAACGTACACGTCCATCCCCGTTTGCAAAGTCAACTATTATTGCATGCCTGCCTGTCAGGTGTCAAGACACACTACATTCGCTCACATCCACGCAACAAAATGTGCCCGACTAGAGGGCACGTGGAAGGTGCCCCCGTACATATGCGATCTCCATTGCGCGACCAACTGTCAACCGGCCTCTGTAGCATGTCGCAGATGTGGAACGCGGGGCACCGTGCTATCACATTGTGTGAGAAGAGACTACTACGTCTGCATACACGCGCCACTACATGAACAGACGGCTCATGCTGATCGCCATCCACTGCGTCCATTACTCCCACACGTCTCTATGGCGTACCACACTGCAATGCAGCTGTTATGGGGAGATGACACATAGCTGTGTACACAACATTCTGAGCCGGTTGCGGTTGGACAACAATACATTAATGTAACGTGTCATATGCCAATTACAGAGCAGGGTAAGGCACAACGTGGGTTAGGTTAAGGCACAACGTGGGTTAGGTTAAGGCACAACGTGGGTTAGGTTAAGGCACAACGTGGGTTAGGTTAAGGCACAACGTGGGTTAGGTTAAGGCACAACGTGGGTTAGGTTAAGGCACAACGTGGGTTAGGTTAAGGCACAACGTGGGTTAGGTTAAGGCACAACGTGGGTTAGGTTAAGCCACAACGTGGGTTAGGTTAAGCCACAACGTGGGTTAGGTTAAGCCACAACGTGGGTTAGGTTAAGCCACAACGTGGGTTAGGTTAAGCCACAACGTGGGTTAGGTTAAGCCACAACGTGGGTTAGGTTAAGGCACAACGTGGGTTAGGTTAAGGCACAACGTGGGTTAGGTTAAGGCACAACGTGGGTTAGGTTAAGGCACAACGTGGGTTAGGTTAAGGCACAACGTGGGTTAGGTTAAGCCACAACGTGGGTTAGGTTAAGCCACAACGTGGGTTAGGTTAAGCCACAACGTGGGTTAGGTTAAGCCACAACGTGGGTTAGGTTAAGCCACAACGTGGGTTAGGTTAAGCCACAACGTGGGTTAGGTTAAGCCACAACGTGGGTTAGGTTAAGCCACAACGTGGGTTAGGTTAAGCCACAACGTGGGTTAGGTTAAGCCACAACGTGGGTTAGGTTAAGCCACAACGTGGGTTAGGTTAAGCCACAACGTGGGTTAGGTTAAGCCACAACGTGGGTTAGGTTAAGCCACAACGTGGGTTAGGTTAAGCCACAACGTGGGTTAGGTTAAGCCACAACGTGGGTTAGGTTAAGCCACAACGTGGGTTAGGTTAAGGCACAACGTGGGTTAGGTTAAGGCACAACGTGGGTTAGGTTAAGGCACAACATGGGGGTAGATTGCGGTACAAATTGCGTTACATTGCGGTGCAAATTGCGTTACTTTGCGGTGCAAATTGCGTTACATTGCGGTGCAAATTGCGTTACATTGCGGTGCAAATTGCGTTACATTGCGGTGCAAATTGAGTTACATTGCGGTGCAAATTGAGTTACATTGCGGTGCAAATTGAGTTACATTGCGGTGCAAATTGAGTTACATTGCGGTGCAAATTGAGTTACATTGCGGTGCAAATTGAGTTACATTGCGGTGCAAATTGAGGTAGGTTAAGGTGCAACACAGGTTAGGTTAAGGTGACATAGGTTAGGTTAAGGTGACATAGGTTAGGTTAAGGTGACATAGGTTAGGTTAAGGTGACATAGGTTAGGTTAAGGTGACATAGGTTAGGTTAAGGTGACATAGGTTAGGTTAAGGTGACATAGGTTAGGTTAAGGTGACATAGGTTAGGTTAAGGTGACATAGGTTAGGTTAAGGTGACATAGGTTAGGTTAAGGTACAAACTGGGTTGTGTTATGGTACACATTGCGTTGTAGTACAGTACACGTTAGGTTTGGGTACGGTACACAATGTGGTATGGGATGGCGTGTTGTGGGGGGGGGGGGGGGGGGGTGAGGTTCGTTGATATCGACCGTAGGACGTGGATGCCCGAGGCAGCGTCAGTGTGTCAAAGGAGTTATGTCACGTCGGGATGCGCTTTCCGCCAGTGAGAGGGGGGGGCGAGCCGTGTCTGTGGTTGCGGCAGACCTGTGTGTTTCATTCCTGCCAGTGTGTTTGTGCTGTAAGACGAGGCAGTGTGGTGATGTTGGGTGCACCCCTGTGTAGGACATGTGTGGGTGTTGGTGGCTTATCTGAGCAATTGTGGTTGTCGGACGAGTGGGATATTCTGTTTTATGATTGGACCTCCTGGCCTGGTTATCATAGTCTGGTTGGTGTACTGTGGCGGATAGGATGCACCGGACGTTGGTCCATGCCGGTGCTTAATTATTGTATCTGTGTTTGTTACAGGCAGAGAGTAGTGTGTGATAGAGTGTGTGGGTGATAGAGTGTGCGGGTGACGTGTGGTTCGTTTTGTTTGCACAGACGTTCAGCATGTATAGGGGCATTTGCGTATTTGATCTATCTATGTGGGCCTGCATAGTTTACTGAGCAGTGCTGCGAGGTGACTGAACTACGAGCGACGTACTCATTTACAGCGGAATGGTTGCCTTCTACCAAAGATGGAGTATCGACTCTACGACAGCGTTGGCACCGCAGGAAGCGGTGTCGTACAATGGCCCCCACACCGTCATCGTTGTGCGGGGTAGGGACCGTATATATTCTGCGAGGAGCCCTGTTTGCCACAGGGCGTGGGGTCTCGCGTCCTGCGGTTCAGTGCCCCCAGGGAAGCGCGCGGAGGTGGTGCTGCTGCTGCTGTAGCAAGCGAGCTACTTAGAGCATGTATAGGGACAGCGGGAATATGGCATATTGGATATAACTCTTCATGAAACGCAAGATATAGGGGTGGATTGCACGATAGGAGTGCGGGAAGAGTCCGCCATTCATCCGCTGGAGTTGCGATTTGGGCGGTTGGAGTGGGGCACGTGCGGGTGCGGGTGGAGCGATTGTCGGTCGACGACTTCGTGCGGCGCAGGCACTGGCGTTGGGGCTCCTGTGGTGGACAGATGATGCAGGCTGTGTGGGTGGCGTCGAAAAATGGGCACTGTGGGACCTAGCGATGTTGTAGTCGGCGTGGCGTCGCCTAGATGGCGGTATCGTCGGTGCAGCAGGTCATGTTGCGGGGGACCTGCAGATGGCGGTCTTTTTGTTTGTGGTGCGCTCGCCATGGTGGACGTAGTGTCGTCCGATTCGCGTAGATGGAGCTATTGCA
>NW_026046370.1:15000-17349 GCF_023864275.1 Schistocerca cancellata
GTGGCCTCATTCAAGTTGGACTTGGGCTCGGCGCGAGGCGTCGGGGTAGTGGACCCTCCCAAACACCACATGCCACGACAGGCGGCAGCCTGCGGGGTTCGGTGCTGGACTCTTCCCTGTTCGCTCGCCGCTACTGGGGGAATCCTTGTTAGTTTCTTTTCCTCCGCTTAGTAATATGCTTAAATTCAGCGGGTAGTCTCGCCTGCTCTGAGGTCGTTGTACGAGGTGTCGCACGCCACACCGCCAGCCGGCTGTGCACGCTACCGAGAAAGTACCGGTATGCGAACCGCCAGGCGACGGGCGCGCATCGCACGTTTGAGGAGACGCGGCCGGCCCCACAGGCGGCCACGACACTCCCAGGTCTCCGAAGCGGGACAAACGCCGCGCGCTTCAGTATACGTAGCCGACCCTCAGCCAGACGTGGCCCGGGAACGGAATCCATGGACCGCAATGTGCGTTCGAAACGTCGATGTTCATGTGTCCTGCAGTTCACATGTCGACGCGCAATTTGCTGCGTTCTTCATCGACCCACGAGCCGAGTGATCCACCGTCCTGGGTGATCTTTTTCATTTAGTTTCCACTGTCTCTTTCAAGACAGTTGCATAGGCGGGACTGAGGCGTTTGACGGCCCCTGTTCCAGCATTCCTGTGTCCAACGGCCTCACGGCCGATGGGCGTCGTACGGCTCCACACCGGAGCGGACAGGCACTCGGGCGAAAGTCATTCAAAACCGGCGCGAGGCGCCAGGTGCCGCAGGCCAGCCGCTCCAGAGCTTCAGCGCTCGTACCACACAACATTTCCGTTAGTTTTGAGAGGCACGCGTGGTTCCGCACGCGGCGCACGGCTGCTGCCGTACAGGTAGCGTGTTGCGCGACACGACACGCACATCGAAAGACATGCAGTCTAGTCGGTAATGATCCTTCCGCAGGTTCACCTACGGAAACCTTGTTACGACTTTTACTTCCTCTAAATGATCAAGTTTGGTCATCTTTCCGGTAGCATCGGCAACGACAGAGTCGATGCCGCGTACCAGTCCGAAGACCTCACTAAATCATTCAATCGGTAGTAGCGACGGGCGGTGTGTACAAAGGGCAGGGACGTAATCAACGCGAGCTTATGACTCGCGCTTACTGGGAATTCCTCGTTCATGGGGAACAATTGCAAGCCCCAATCCCTAGCACGAAGGAGGTTCAGCGGGTTACCCCGACCTTTCGGCCTAGGAAGACACGCTGATTCCTTCAGTGTAGCGCGCGTGCGGCCCAGAACATCTAAGGGCATCACAGACCTGTTATTGCTCAATCTCGTGCGGCTAGAAGCCGCCTGTCCCTCTAAGAAGAAAAGTAATCGCTGACAGCACGAAGGATGTCACGCGACTAGTTAGCAGGCTAGAGTCTCGTTCGTTATCGGAATTAACCAGACAAATCGCTCCACCAACTAAGAACGGCCATGCACCACCACCCACCGAATCAAGAAAGAGCTATCAATCTGTCAATCCTTCCGGTGTCCGGGCCTGGTGAGGTTTCCCGTGTTGAGTCAAATTAAGCCGCAGGCTCCACTCCTGGTGGTGCCCTTCCGTCAATTCCTTTAAGTTTCAGCTTTGCAACCATACTTCCCCCGGAACCCAAAAGCTTTGGTTTCCCGGAGGCTGCCCGCCGAGTCATCGGAGGAACTGCGGCGGATCGCTGGCTGGCATCGTTTATGGTTAGAACTAGGGCGGTATCTGATCGCCTTCGAACCTCTAACTTTCGTTCTTGATTAATGAAAACATACTTGGCAAATGCTTTCGCTTCTGTTCGTCTTGCGACGATCCAAGAATTTCACCTCTAACGTCGCAATACGAATGCCCCCGCCTGTCCCTATTAATCATTACCTCGGGTTCCGAAAACCAACAAAATAGAACCGAGGTCCTATTCCATTATTCCATGCACACAGTATTCAGGCGGGCTTGCCTGCTTTAAGCACTCTAATTTGTTCAAAGTAAACGTGCCGGCCCACCCAGACACTCAATAAAGAGCACCTTGGTAGGATTTCAACGGGGTCCGCCTCGGGACGCACGAACACGCACGAGGCGGTCGCACGCCTTCGGCTCGCCCCACCGGCAGGACGTCCCACGATACATGCCAGTTAAACACCGACGGGCGGTGAACCAACAGCGTGGGACACAAATCCAACTACGAGCTTTTTAACCGCAACAACTTTAATATACGCTATTGGAGCTGGAATTACCGCGGCTGCTGGCACCAGACTTGCCCTCCAATAGATACTCGTTAAAGGATTTAAAGTGTACTCATTCCGATTACGGGGCCTCGGATGAGTCCCGTATCGTTATTTTTCGTCACTACCTCCCCGT